>NC_085024.1:11591109-11891109 GCF_963692335.1 Osmerus eperlanus
CGTCCAAAGCTAGATATAAATAAAGGACAATTTTTACATTTACTTGTTAACTACATCGTAATGCTCATCAAATTCAATATGAACACAAATGGTTTACTATCGAGACGGATTAGGGTTACGCAGTGAAGTAGTACATTCCTGCTACAGTAGACTACGTAATCTGTGCTAATACTGCTTTGTCTGTATGCAGATATTTGCTAAAAGCCTCGCTTGCATATTGCTACCATGGCAGTAGATCAATGTGGGTGACTTACGTCTAAAACCATCCGAGCATTTATTGTCCTCTTGGTTAAAAGACACAACCAGCACGTACCGGTCCATCTCGTCAAATCATTGGTTTTATGGTAACCTAAAAATATTATTTCCGCGCTCTAGTTGATTTACTACCTTGTCTAGTTAGCAAGCTATCCTGTTAAATTTCCCCGCTCCGTAAAGAGGAAGTGAGCGACTACCAAATATTGTGAAGTTCCGTCGTAGTGTCATGGAGTTACTTCAAAATACAACCGTATGGAAACGCCGTTTAACCTGACATTTGGAATATATATGAAAAATAATTGTTCTCTTATTACACGCATTTAAAATGATGAAATATACATACTAAAATAAATGTATTACAATATAAGACCCATATATAATACCCATTTTTTACTGGGTATGTAGACGCTTTTCACAGGAACGAAAGTTTAATGCAGTTAAAGTTTCGACTCCATTCAAACAGTGCACTGACTGACACGCTGGGGGTCAAATTGTGAGGATGTGCCCGGTGGAGCTATAACCAGAAATGTCGAGTTTTACCAAATCTGCCCAGGTAATACTGTATTCATTATGTGAAACCGTTTAGGAGTTTATATGTCGCTGTTTCATTTTCTAGCTAAATTAGTTGAGCATAGGATTATGTTGTCTGAGTGATATGGTCTTTGCAATTGTAGACTACTACAGTGTAGAGCAGGCTTAGCACCTTTAAGATGATTGAATATGATTGTGTTGTGAGTGTTTTGTGCTGTGTATGATTGGTTTTACACCTTTACTCAGCAATGGGCCACTTTTGCACGGTCGTGGTACCTGATCGACGCCAGGATGCAGCCTCCGGGGAAGATTGCAACCATGTGTGCAATCAGGCTGAAGGGCAAACATAAGCCGATTTACCACGCACTAAGTGAGTCCCAAATTGCCATTAATATTATAATTATCTAAAACAACTGCATACGTTTAGTAATGGATAAACAGTGTCCTTCACAAGCATTATGGAGCCAGGTCCCGTTTGTAATGGAACTATAAAAATGACCACATGGTGGTGATAAAACATCACAAGCACTATCAGCATTAGAGCTTGTCTTTCCTCTTATTTGATATCATACTGTTGTTAAAAGCTATCCAAAAAGAATTGGTCTTTATTTGTGTTTTATCTCTGTATTGGATATTTATTCCAGGCCGTTTTAAAGCATGTCTTCTACCTACCTGTCATTTGGCTTTTGGATAGACTGGAGAGGGACTTGGAGGATACAAGGTGTATACTTTGTAAGCCTTTCTCTCAACTGTGTGTGTTTCTTCTCCAGGTGACTGTGGGGACCATGTGGTAGTTATGAACACTAGACATATAGCCTTCTCTGGGAACAAGTGGGAACAGAAAGTCTACTCCACTCACTCTGGGTAATGTTTACTGTGTTGTTTTCTTCTCTGAACATCGACTACGTGTTGTGGCCCAGTTCAATATTCCTTTGTCTAGCAGCTGTAAGTATGCTGCTGGTCGACTTTGTTTTTACCCTGATTTGCCACCTAATGCACTTCATCTAAGGTCCTCTTGCAAACATGTTTGACTTCCTCCCGAAACTGTAATCTGTTATTCCACAGAACTGCTACATAGAAACTGAGGGAATTACCCTGTTAATTCAAATCTCTGTCAAACCTGTGAATTAGTGTATATACGATCACAGGGCAATTAAATTGACTTACAGTTTATAAGGTGTAGCCACAATACATTTGTCTGGATTAGTGTTTTATGTGATTCAAGCGGTTGTGTTCTCTGCCCCTCAAAGGTATCCTGGTGGATTCAAACAAGTCACAG
This sequence comes from Osmerus eperlanus, assembly GCF_963692335.1. Taxonomy (NCBI): domain Eukaryota; kingdom Metazoa; phylum Chordata; class Actinopteri; order Osmeriformes; family Osmeridae; genus Osmerus; species Osmerus eperlanus. The sequence continues at coordinate 11,593,175 of NC_085024.1, forward strand.
CCACCCAGCTCCATTTGAAAGATCCCAAAGCGGTATGTAGATCTAATTGTGCCTGCAGGATCTCAGCATAGCCATGCTATACAGCCCAGAGCATGGCCCTTGTTTCCCAACCCTATCTTTTACGTACCTATTGCCTACCTCTCTTCTCTCTCTCCTCTCTCTTCTTTCTCACTGGTTCTCTGGCACATTAGCCTCCATTAATGAGATGGATGCCCATCCCCTGGCTGAGTTATTCCAGCAGGGTAGGAATCTATCAGGGGTAATTGTGGGTAATGATCACATTCGGGGTGAGCCCCCTCCCTGCATTTGACCACACACAGACGCTCACCCCTTGGTATCATGGTGAGTGATTATTTCCCCAGACTGCACTCATCCATCATCAAGGCAGCAGGTCAGAAATTATAGGCAAAGCCTTGATTAAGCCATCAGGGGTGGTGTCTATTATATACATATGAAGGATTAAAACTGGGGAAAGATGCCAAGAAATGTCCCAGGAGACATTTGCACATTTTGGCGATTTTCTTATCTGGCATTCTTGCATTGAATTGCAGTCGTGTGGAGAATTTTCATTGTTCTTATTTGTTTTGTTGCAGAGGCCAGAATAAGTTGGTCTTTTCTAAAATGTGGGAAGAGTAATCACTCTTTGGGTCTTTTCCAGATAGTAAAGCTGGCTGTCTATGGAATGCTCCCTAAAAACTTGGCCAGACGAACCATGATGCAGCGACTGCACCTCTTCTCAGAAGATGTAAGCCTCCGTAACTTATCCTACCCCTACCTGGTTTAACTCCACCCATGCTCCTTTTTACCCCACCTGGCCTCCCCTGCTCTTCCCTCCCCTTCTCTAACCTCTCCCCTGTTCCTCCTCTCCCCTGCTCCCCCTCTAACCCCATCCTTAAATCCTCCTCTAATCCCTCCCCTGCCCCTCACTAACCCCTCCCTGTTCATCTTCTAACCCTTCCCATGCTCCTTCTCTCCCCTGTCCTTACCTCTAAGCTCTCCTCTGCCCCCTCCCCTCCTCTAACCCCTCTCCTCCTCTAACCCCTCCCCTCCTCTAACCCCTCTCCTCCTCTAACCCCTCCCCTGCTCTAACCCCTCCCCTGCTCTAACCCCTCTCCTCCTCTAACCCCTCTCCTCCTCTAACCCCTCCCCTCCTCTAACCCCTCTCCTCCTCTAACCCCTCTCCTCCTCTAACCCCTCCCCTGCTCTAACCCCTCTCCTCCTCTAACCCCTCTCCTCCTCTAACCCCTCCCCTCCTCTAACCCCTCTCCTCCTCTGCCCCCTCCCCTGCTCTAACCCCTCTCCTCCTCTAACCCCTCCCCTGCTCTAACCCCTCTCCTCCTCTAACCCCTCTCCTCCTCTAACCCCTCCCCTCCTCTAACCCCTCTCCTCCTCTAACCCCTCTCCTCCTCTAACCCCTCTCCTCCTCTAACCCCTCCCCTGCTCTAACCCCTCCCCTGCTCTAACCCCTCCCCTGCTCTAACCCCTCTCCTCCTCTAACCCCTCTCCTCCTCTAACCCCTCTCCTCCTCTAACCCCTCTCCTCCTCTAACCCCTCTCCTCCTCTAACCCCTCTCCTCCTCTAACCCCTCCCCTCCTCTAACCCCTCCCCTCCTCTAACCCCTCTCCTCCTCTGCCCCCTCCCCTGCTCTAACCCCTCCCCTGCTCTAACCCCTCTCCTCCTCTAACCCCTCTCCTCCTCTGCCCCCTCCCCTCCTCTAACCCCTCTCCTCCTCTAACCCCTCTCCTCCTCTAACCCCTCTCCTCCTCTAACCCCTCCCCTCCTCTAACTCCTCTCCTCCTCCAACTCCTCTCCTCCTCTAACCCCTCTCCTCCTCTAACCCCTCCCCTGCTCTAACCCCTCCCCTGCTCTAACCCCTCTCCTCCTCTAACCCCTCTCCTCCTCTAACCCCTCCCCATCTCTAACCCCTCTCCTCCTCTAACCCCTCTCCTCCTCTAACCCCTCTCCTCCTCTAACCCCTCTCCTCCTCTGCCCCCTCCCCTGCTCTAACCCCTCTCCTCCTCTAACCCCTCCCCATCTCTAACCCCTCTCCTCCTCTAACCCCTCCCCTGCTCTAACCCCTCCCCTCCTCTAACCCCTCTCCTCCTCTGCCCCCTCCCCTCCTCTAACCCCTCCCCTCCTCTAACCCCTCCCCTCCTCTAACTCCTCTCCTCCTCTAACCCCTCTCCTCCTCTAACCCCTCCCCTGCTCTAACCCCTCTCCTCCTCTAACCCCTCCCCATCTCTAACCCCTCTCCTCCTCTAACCCCTCCCCTCCTCTAACCCCTCTCCTCCTCTGCCCCCTCCCCTGCTCTAACCCCTCTCCTCCTCTAACCCCTCTCCTCCTCTGCCCCCTCCCCTGCTCTAACCCCTCTCCTCCTCTAACCCCTCCCCTCCTCTAACCCCTCTCCTCCTCTGCCCCCTCCCCTCCTCTAACCCCTCTCCTCCTCTAACCCCTCCCCATCTCTAACCCCTCTCCTCCTCTAACCCCTCCCCATCTCTAACCCCTCTCCTCCTCTAACCCCTCCCCATCTCTAACCCCTCTCCTCCTCTAACCCCTCCCCATCTCTAACCCCTCCCCTCCTCTAACCCCTCCCCTGCCCCTCACTAACCACTCCTCTCCCACCCTATTCATCCTCCAACCTCTCCCCTCCCCTGTAGGAGCTCCCAGAGGACATCCTGGCCAACCTGACAGAGGAGCTCCCTCAGCCCAGAGAGATCCCACGCAAACTCAACGAGTACAGCCAGGAGGAGATTGACGCCTTCCCCAGGCTCTGGACACCGTATGTAGCCTCCAACACACACACACACACACACACACACACACCTTCTCATACATACACACACACACATGCTCTCAGACACGCTTTGCTCTCACACACGCATGCGTAATCACACACACAGGCTCATTCGCTGACATGCAGAACACATAGACTTGTGAAAACACAGGCGTTGGTCACTAACTTTTCTAGCCGGAAAAACAATTTCCTCCAAAAACAACTGGACTGCATTGGCAACATTTAGGACCCTCCTCCTGGTTGAAGAATTGATGTTTCACCCAGGGATGTGACAAATCTGGGATTTCATCTAGCTAACTTAGCTTGCTAAATATGCAGTAAATGTTAACTGGCTGGCCATTGCCCACCAATTCAGCAAGGGCCTAAACAATGGAAAGAGTTTCCCGGGAGAAATAAATGATATGTCAAATCAGACACCAGGAACCAAATGTAATTCTAAAGTAGCTGTCGCTCGATGTCCGTAGGCGAGTTGTTGATGTACTGATAGCAGCAAGGAGTTCATTAGAGCTGGCTTGTCAGTCTCTGAAACGCTGTAGTCATGGCAAGCTAGCTGGCTTCACGTCTAATCTGTTTCTTGGCATGAGTAACAGTTATTAAAATCCCATTCATCAAGATTATCCTAGCATATCCTCAGTTAAGGTGCTCGGCAGACTGCCCTTTAATGCCCCTTCCTGCAGCCTTGTCACCCTGCTAATGACTTCATCGCTTTGTCTATGGAGGGTCATTTATAATTTGTGAAATTAAATTTTAAAAATCCTCTTATCCTTTAGCAATCTGAGGTAGTGAATTAGCTGGAGTAATGTGCAGAAATAGAGCTAGTCAGAATGCTAAATATATGAAAGGATGTCTATCTTGAAAACTACTCAATGCTTGGGTAGTGGTGGCTGGAAAACACAATTCCAGTGGTGGCTGGAAACACAATTCGAGAGCCAAAGTGCTTTGAGATCGGTTGTGATACAGCAAATATATTAGAAATTGTTCTTTGGTCCGACCAAACCATATAGGCACACATTGTACTACTTTGTTGTTTATACTCCTTTTAATGCGTCTGGTCCATCCTCCTTGGGATTTTTGCCCATGTGAATAAAGAGGGAATGTTTGGTCAAGTCCAGACGTCTCACCTCCCCCTCCGAGAACCAGACAAAGTTGTATCGGAAGCGATTGTGACGACGGCAGAACAGAAACCCAATCTCGTGGAGTGGTTGCAGACATGTGGGTGTAAATTATGTGTGTGCCGACGGGAGCACAGACGGTACCGCAGTCTCGTTGAACCTTTTGATGACACTTTAAACTGTATAACAGAGCTAGTTAACATTTATGGGAACTACATGTTCGATGTGGGCCCTAAGCCCTTCGCATGCACACACACACTGTCTCCAGCTGATGCCTTCTCTCAGTGGGTTTGCTGTAAGCAACCTTAAACCAAGAACAGAAGAAATTGTGTCCTGGATCCATTTACGGCATCATTGAAGGACAAGCATATCAAGCCCCGGGCATGAACATGGCATTTTACATCATAAAATGTTCAAGCCCAGGTAGGCATGTATGTGTGGTTCGTTAATATGCATTATGTTCAGGTGCCACTTTATAGTCATTTGGAGAAAAAGCAACTCATTTACAACATTTTGCAAAATTGGAGATTGTAAGAAGGAAAGGGCGAATTATTGGCCACAATAAATGTCAGTGTATTGATCCAGTATTGACAGAAATGCAAGTGCTCGGTAAAATAACAATCTCACCCTTTCTTAACGGAATGCATTGGCTGTCATTGACTCAAGTGCCCCGTGACTGCAGAAGTATAGGCACAAGCACAAAGTCTCGTTCTGCCAGAGTAACTGCGTAGTTAAAAATAGAAAACAGAAGTCTTACTAGGAATGAATCAGCATGAATGTCTGCATTAACTTGGTTTAGAGAAGCTACTGTTTCCTGCTAGACCAGAAGGCAGATCAGTGCATGAGCCCTAGCAGTATAATGTACTGAAGGGCTGCCATTACGTCTCTGGAGAGTCGGTGTGTGGCAGGGAGGGCATCGTGCCCAGGCCAGACGTGGTACTGCCAGCCTCCATCACTATGAGGGATGGCCAGTCCTGCCCAGTCTGTACACAGCGCCCATGCCAAGTGTCTCCACAGCCTATTGCCCCGACCCCCGCCCCTTTCGTCCCCTACAACCTTCAGCGGAAGCTAAGAAATCAAGCCAGTCACTGGTACTGTAAAGCAGTCAAAGCTTCTTAAAAATTCCCCTTTTCTGATAAAAAGTCAACAGAGATTTGCTGTGTTATCTTTGCCTTACAAACCCAACTTATTTTTAACTTGACCTGTCGCTGAGGTGATATTGAGGGGGGGGGAATCATTTTCTCCAGATGTCCTTTGTGGAGTACAGATTAAAGAGCTAGGCTGTTGGCATGGCGACAGTGGTGGTAAGGGGGTGAGGAGCTTGCTGCGATGTCAGGGGGTGATCGATGTGTTGTAGGAAGAGGCGGTGGAAATGGGTCATCCTTCGAATCAGTCTGCTGCTCACCTCCTCCCGCCTGCCTCCGTCAGGGGGCTGCACTGGCCAGCAGGGGACAGGTGGGGGCGATGGAGGGCCACCTAAAACTGGTAAAAGACAGTAGTCACCGACTGAAGGTGTCAGGGGTGCAGAAGTCCTTGACTCCTTTTGTCCTTTATCCTTGCCTTAGTTAAAAAATATTTTGGAGAAGGAAGTTCCAGGAAGAAAAACAGGATTTATGTCCAATGCATATAGAGGAAAACAAAAGGAACCACTGTCCCAGTCAAATTGGCTGTTGAAAATATATGAAATCTTCACCTATTAGTGAAAAGAAAAATCTGAGGGGCAGACGAAATGGACATATCTCTCGCCATTTTGTATTCAGGCATAGTAATAGGCCTAATGTGAACACTTCATATGCTATGACAGCCACAGCTTAACTGGACCTTTTACGTTTTCCCTAACGTTAGGCAGGCAGGAATGAGCTCCAGAGGATCTAGAAAAGTTTCCAAGTTTCAATTTGATTTAATTGTCTCTGCCTTAGCTGTGTTTTAAGCCTTCTCAACCCAAGGGACTTTTCAAATATAAAAATGTTGTGCCGTCGGAGTTAATTACTGCTCCACGCCCTGCTGGAACAACCCTTTGAATCATTTTCTCCTCTTTTTTTCCCTTTCTTTTCATTATCTCCAAACCCCAATTCTCTGTCTGCTTCAAGATGCCTTGTTGAGTCAACCCCCCCCCCCCTTTCCTTTCAATCAGGGATCAGTATATTGTCCTGTCAGAATGTTTCTATGATGATAAACGAGGTGTTTTCATTGTTTACTGGCCTAATCTTCAGAAACAATCAGTTGGTGTGTTTATGTCCGAGCTCTCAGGAGAGGTGGTGTGGTATTCAAGGGCAAGCTAACCCCAGCCCCTATTACCAAGCTAGTTAACATTCACGGGGGAACTACACACTGGGTGTTCGATATGGGGCCCGCTCCTTATTACTTACACTCACACATACATACATATGCTTATGGAATACTATAAAGCAGTTCTACTTAAATCGTTGTCAAGTGTTTACTATGTGTCTGTTTTCTGTTGTCTCCTTAGGCCTAAAGACTACAGGATGAAGTGATGTCATCTTATCACAGACCTCTGGTTCATGTAGTTTGTGCTGTAGCTCTGGCATCATTGCCCTACAGTACCATTATTTTGATATTACACAAAGTCGACATGTACGCTAGCAAATATACAAGTGAAGCAATGTTTTGATTTACATTTTGTTGTGTTGTGTCGATTCCATACCAATGAAACCCACCCGTTTATTGCCTATTGTTTAGTTTTCTTCTCTTTTTTTTTTTTTGAATAAATGATGACATGTCAAAAAGAATTCTGTGGTGAAATCCTGATCGTCTGAGACGCCCGGCAGCAGTGCGCGCGTGCGGTTTGCCTGCCTCATTCTGACACGAGACGAAGAATATTAAACAGAAAAGAGTCTTTGTCCCTTGCTGTTTGCCAAAGAGCATTTCTGCAGTCTTTTCAGAAGTCTGATCTTTGTCTTAATACAACCGCCATTCGACCTTAATTGATTTCAGATGCCTCTGTGGGACCTGTGTAATGCAAGCGTAGGCTTGTGAAGTCTGCAGGCCTGCAGTAAAACAATTGTGGAAATCTACCCTGACCATTTACTCACTGGGCCATCTCTCTTCAGGAAGATTTTGTCAAGTCATGCCCAACATAGCGTTGCAGTATAAAAACTGCTCTTACCATAGAAATACAGTGCAGCAAATAACTGTTGTATTACAGTTTTATTGGATATAAAAACAGATCATAAAAGTTGAAATAAATAAGTTCCTGGTTTCCCAGGATTGGCGGTGAGACATTCCACAGTCACCTGTACCCCATGCTGCGAGTTAGTCTCAGCAGGTGTTAGACCACAGGCCTAACGTTTTGACGACAACTCCACAGTGACCAGGCCACACGTTGCATAATCAACAACAACATATGGGAAGACGAAACACATTTGTCCAGTTCGTTCCATGACCTCCTCGAATCAACAGAAAGGATATTACTAGATGTTGTGATTCTGTATTCTTGAATGGACTCCTAGCTAAATATGACACCCTAACATTACATTTGTCTTGGATGAAAGACATCTGCTTTGACATATTGTACATTACATGGGTAGAAGACACGATTGAAAGTCATTTCACTTAATCGAAAGATACTTTACAAATAGTGTAAGTTGCCTTGACAAGAGAAGACAACTAACAAGGACCAAGGACAGTCAACAAGCATAGAGACTGAAATTATACCTACTGTTGTAAAAAAAAAAAAAAAAAGCCTGTACAAGTGATATCAAATCATGACCCCAAATTAAAAAATTATATTTGCTAGCTAATAACTAAACTACCAAATGGTACACAATCTAGTTACACTGTCAAACCTGGCTCAAAGGATGCATGCAACGTCACAAAAAGATCAGTCATTTAATGAACACATCCCCCCTCCCTTATACACTTACCCAGCACTATTTGCATAAATCAGGCACTTTCAGATTCCCCCTTTAGCAGTCCTAACATACAGAGGTCAAGAGAAACACTGGGCTGCATACAGCATCTAACCAGTTGGACTGGAACACCGAAATAGGGATGTTTCTCGACAACTGGACTACACCATACGTTCCAGACTGGGTGGGAAGCGGGTTTTGGTTCATCCTGTTGCAGATATAACAGGTGAGATTGAGGCGGGTGAGAGGGTTGTCAGTTTACTGGCTCCTCCCCCTCGGTCTCGTCTGGAACACTGCTCCGTCCAATCACATCCCGGGAGAACCGTCTCATCCCCGGCGACCTCAGCTCTGTGTCCTCAGAGTGGGAGGGGTTTGGGTTGAAGGGGCCTGAGTGGGCGGGGCCAGGGTGGCGGGGACCGGGGTAGTTGGGCTGATAGTACTGAGGGGGGTAGCCTCTGTACCCTCTGTACGGATCCTGCGCCTCTTCCTCCCCGTCCTCCTCATCCTCCTCTTCCTCATTGTAAGCACCAGCAGGGTTATAGCCTTGGTAGGAGCCGTGAGGCAATTGTTGGACTAAGGGAACATTGGGATCAGTTTGGAATAGTGATAACTATAACCACCTAAACCACCACCACCACTGATTGACATGGGTAAATTAGTGGAGGGTAGATGGCTGGTTAGTGTGAGTTGGTTAGCCAGTGGAGAATAGAACCCACAGCAGGGTATAGCCAGGGGAGAATAGAAGGCACAGCAGGGTGTGTGTGTATATATGTCTGTGTGTGTGGAAAGAGGGCCAAGCAACAGGGGAGAGTTAGTGGGATTCATGTCTGCCAGATTCACAAGGCAGCCACGGCGCACAGAGAAAGGGGGTCATGAGGGATGGGAAACACAGGCGCTGGGTCATCATGGCGTTGAAGGACTGGGGGTTAGGGAGGAGGCCAAGTACGCAAACATACACACAAGGAGCTACACCACAGAGCTGCTACCAGTTAGCATGACTGGTTTGGGAGAAGGGGAAGAAGGGGTATGTGCATGTGGTGGTGGTGGGAAGGTTGGAAGGAGTAGCTGGAGTGTGGAGAATGGTCCTCAGTAGTCATTCTCATACTCCTGCTGGCCTTTAGTCAGGGCCAGGGTGGAGGAGGAAGATTGGGGTTGATAGAAAGAAACAGAGAAAAACATTTCACGTTTATCAGTGCAAAAATAATTCAGACATTGCATTCATCATGCAACCCTAGGCCAGACAGAAAGAACTTTTGGTTACTATTTTAGAATGTAAGATTCTACTATTCAATACATGTCTGAAACTGAGTATAACAATCCGGTTAGGACAATATGTCCTTAGATTGTATTGACTCTTTATTTATTTTCTTAATTCAAGAAAATGCCAATAAAGATGTTCAGCACTTAAAATGGAGAGGCTTGTAAGTAATGCACACATTGCGCTCACTGGTATACACATACAGAGAGCACATCGTTTTCGCACATCGTTTTCGCAGTTTGTAGTTTATATTGTTCTACGTCTGAAAGATTGGATTGGAACGTGGTGTGGTGCAAGAGTCTTTGTGTTATATCTTGTGTGTTTTATTTAATTTTTATTAAGTGGGTTCTAGGTTTTTACATTGATTCAACAAATTCTAGAGAAGGCGGATCAGAATCTATCAGGTCTGGTGAGTTTTTTTAAACTGTGAGGATGCCTTGTCAAAGGTCTGTCAGACATTTTACAGTCTGGAAGAAATGACCAGACACATGGTCAGCCTTGTTAAAGCCCAATGGTGAAGAGTTCCCCATAAAGTTCTCACAAGAACACAAGCTTCACCATTACCCTTAGATGGCTAGAACAGTGTACAGACATGCTGTATATACAATGACCACTTAAATCCTACAAGGACCATCTACGAATAGATGTTTTACTGGATGAAAAGTCAGGGCTGGGCCAGACAATTTGAATTATTTTAGAGAGTAAAAACATTAGAGCATCATTGTCCAGTCATTTTGTCTCTATGTGTAACAATTCAATTAGAAATTCAGTTTTCCTCTTCTTTTGCTGTGGAGAGAGATGTTACGAACGACCTGTTTCCGAACAGTAGCTCTACCTGTATCATCTTAGAGCTCAACCCTGAATTCTATTTTGTGCCACTACCTCTTATTCCATAATTGAAGCGGTGGATAATGATTATAGTGGACAGAGCGATTCGAGGGTTGACTGGGTTGCCAGGTTATTCCTTATATCATTCCAGATACCGTGTCCCTACTATATGTGTAAAGTGCCAGTCCCAGACAGAAATCAACATGTCTATGGGAAATCTCATTAAAAAAATATTCTATTTATTGTAGACATCCTTTTAGTAAGGGTAACTGGTGCCAGATGTCTGTTTAGTAGGCTGTCTGTAAAGACGTTTCAGTTCAATGTAGAATTCTTTACCTCCTACGTTGTAACCCAGACAGGCGTTCTGGTCGCAGTACCCTGCAGCTCCCGCAGGACCGGTGGAGCCAGGGGTGCCGGGTCGCCCGGAGGTTCCCTGGTTACCAGGCCGACCAGGAGGGCCCTGGCTGCCTGTCCTGCCCTCACCAGGGAGCCCTGTAGGGAGGAGACACAATCAAGCCAAACCCCCCATCTGCCGTCTGAAAGTGAGCATTCCTATGGCCGCTGTGTGCTTTCAACCGACCACTGAGGTTCTGTGCTCATCATTTAAATCTGTTTTCCCATGATTTACTGGTTGTTAGTCTAGTTTCTACAGTACCATACACTCTCTTTCCACACCTCCCAGAATAGAGAACTAAAGAAGTACAGAAATACAGAACTACAGTTGTGAGCTTTGTGTCCAAAGTGCAGTCATTCTAGTGGTCACCGAAAATATGAAACCAATCTTTTCAAAGTTTTCAATTGCCAGTAACTTGTGGATCGGCTGGAGTTATTATTTGTTCTACTGAAAGACTAAAACTCTTCCAGAAGCCACAATCCTACTGTTTTAGAAAAGTTGCTTAGTCATTAAGAAGTTCCAGACAGTTTTTGAGCATCGGGTATCGATTTAACAGTAATCTAAAACATTGTCTACTGTTGACTTTTTATCTGAGCTGCAAGAAGTAAAATCTATGCAAGTACTAGGTTTCTACTCAAAGTGTTGACAATGTGAAAGATTTAAGAACCCCGCCCTAAATCAAATCACTTTTTATTATTTGCTAAGATTAAAATAGATTTTTTGGTTTGTTATTAAAGTGAAATTCTAATGGGGATTCTTGAATGCAACAGCAATAATGGCAGCATAATTCAGTATACTGTTTATCCGGTCCCAAGGGCTATGTGTGTATGTTTGAGCCAGACAGATAGTCAGTCAACCAGACACTAGCTCAGTCTATGTGTAGGTCCTTACCTGGGGGTCCTGGGGGTCCTCGGGGGCCTTGCATTCCCACTCCTGGGGTCCCCTTCTCTCCCTTCTCTCCTGAAAGACCTAGATGCATGCATAAAACAAACAATTAGCTTTCACACCACCAAACCTGACGAAGCACAAACCAGATGGATGTGTAATCAGCTTGTTTTGTTTCCTCCTATTTCTATTATCTAGACCCATTCACAAATGATGGAACATCTCAGTTCATTTTTGAGTTCCAAGGGGCGTTATCAATGGGCGCAAACCAAAATGCCTCTGGATGTAATTGGACAGAACTGGACAGATACAACCAATCAGAGAAACAAGACGTCATCTTGGTTGTTTATGAAGGCGCTCCTCTGTACAGGCATTGTATTAAACCCCTCCATTTTCAGATTAAATGTTTTGATCGGCCCGACCAGATACTGGTCAGAGGGAAATCAGTTTGAATGGGAGTGTGGCCAGACCCTTCTGCCAGAGCAAATAGAACTGGCAGGTTGTGCACTAGTTTTTATGATGTCATTAAGTGGACTTCTCACAAAGTACTTTACAATAGTTTGAAATATTTTTATAAAAAATATGAAGCCATTTTCATCAACTCTGTACACACAAGAAATACATTTCTACTCTGTTTTCAGAGTGTCAGACGTTCTGAACCAGAGATGTATAAACCTTAAACTATATCATACATACACAGGCACACAGACACACGCACACACACAGACAGGATGAAAACCCGTCTCAGTACTGTGTACTCTTTACACACACACACACACACACACACACACACACACACACACACACACACACACACACATCCAAACCCTGCCCGGCTGAGTCAGACTGGCTGTGGTTGCGGTTTGGGTTTGACACCCACCTGACATGTTGTTTGTGTGTTTAGGTGGTGATGTGTGGACCATCAGACTGTTCTAGACACAAGGTCTCTCGGCCTGGGCCCTCTGTACTGCCTACCACAATCAGACTGTTATTATGGCTCTTAAAAAGTATTAAAGTTAATACTGTGTAAAGTGTATTAGGGATTTCTGTGGAGGTTTTCAGTTTTTGTGTTTCTTTTGAGTAAAATTGGCACTGGCACATGCATGGCTCATAGTACAGTATGGTTAGAGACTTCAAACAGACACACACACAGTACCCTCTAAATCCATACCTCGCTCCCCTGCCCGGCCGTTCTGTCCGTTGCTTCCGGGGAAGCCCGGTCTGCCTGCAGGGCCCTGCTCTCCCTGGGGTCCTGGTAAGCCTCTCCGGCCCGGCTCGCCTGGCGGACCCACCACCGTCCGCACCGACACTGCCTGGCTGGGGATCTGGTTCAGGACAGAGTTGTACCGCGACAGGTGGCCTGGAGGATGGAGAGCAGTTACTGTACGTCCACTCTGTTACGTTACGGTGTATTGTGCTGCGAGCCTGCAACCGTAATAAACATGAAATGACAATGATATTGTCCCCAAAAAAATTCACACATTTTTTACAATGTTTTGATGTGGAGTTTTAAGCATTCATCCACACACAAGTGGAGAACTCACTCTGAATCAGCTGCTCACACACTTGGCGGGCGATGGAGCGGACAGCAGCTTGTGACTGCATGTCACCCTTCAAAACAAACATCACGGAATGACACCGCTGTTCCACTTGAGTGGTCTCTCACAGGCACACGCACACCATTTGTCTGTCACACTCACAAGCCTAGCCTGCGTAGGTGTTTAATAGCGATCCTCAACCTTTAGCACCCTCGCAGTGAGCATACCCCACAGCAGCCAGCAATCAAACAGTCGAACAGCGGTCAAGTTAAGAGGTTCTGTCAAAGGAATTTAACATCTACCACCATGTAAAAGCTGGGAAAATCACACGGTGTACCTGAATGGCTGGGTTAATTTACTAGCTTTCGAGGAGGCTGCATTAACAGCTATAAAGCACAGCGAGGGGCTGTGAGAGGAGCTTGGCGGTGCATGAACAGACTGCTGGCTGCTGATTCATCTACTCTGCGACAGTTTGTTATCGTTCGAGAAAACTTTTTTACCCGAAACTACGATGAGACGCTGGTTGAAGTTTTGAGTTTTGTTACACTCAATATTTACTCCGGTTGGAAAAATGGTCGGAAAACTTACTCGTTCTCCCTTATCTCCTTTGGTACCAGCAGTGCCCTGAAACGAGAATAAACACAGGGTTTGGATAGGGTGAGAGAAGGATTCACGGTCCTCCTTTTGTATTATTCAAAAGTGCTAGTTTCTCTGAATCAACAGCTGTAAGATAAGAGCACGTGTTTCGGCAATGTCGTCAGTGCCTTCAGAGACACACAGAGACTGTTGTGAGTTTATGACCTGCTGGATCGAGCTCTGTCCAATATTGCCAAGCACATAAAGTAAAATGGACGCATATCTGAGCAAACACTATGGGAAAGCAGGAAAGAGTCTCCAAATAAATACTGTGGCCGTTTTGCTAGGCTGATATCATAAAAACTGTTGGACCTAACCACAGGGCTTTTAGAGGGGAAACATGGACTCATGGATCGCTGTCTTTGACCAAACATTTGTGTGTGTGCGTGTGTGTGTGTGTGTATTGAGCATGTGTTCTATATGATGTGCCAGGACTGGACACAGATAGGAGGAGAGGGGTCCAGGGGTGAGATCACCATGGCTTCCCTCTCTGACTACAAACTACCTCCAGCCTCTACAGCACTCTCCCTCTGGTGTCTCTCATCCTCTCACACTCTGACAAGTCACTGACATGTCAGAGGAATAAGAGAAAAGAAAGTGCAATGAGGTTTCATCATTCAGACCTGGCTTGGTCCCACGGGTGTAGTGACCTCTTTAGGACTTTTTTAAGACCCTGATGACCAAGCCACTCATACAGAGAGAAGCAAGGCCAGTCGCCTATGTGTGTGAGAGCTCACTTCAAACATGCAGCACATTATAAAACATCGACAGGTGCCAGGCAACTCACAAGGGCGAGGTGCAGAATTGGGTCAATTACACAGATCAGTGACTCGAAATTATTTGAAAGCCAAGTGTGTTTTCTTTGGCTCACAGTTGGCCAGATCCATTGGTCTCATTACACATATTACCATAAAGCAATCAGCCCCCTAGGTATCTGCAATTCAAAGGTGGGATACTTACTGGTGGCCCCTGGTCTCCTATTGACCCTGCTGGTCCATTGGGCCCCGGTACTCCCGGGGCCCCTGGGGTTCCCTGTGACAGAGGGGGAGAGGGCCAGTGATCATCTGTATTCAACACACACATAGCACCTACAATGTAGACACGACAAATTGTCCTAATTCCAAGTATTAAGTTAAAATTGTCCAATTGAGGGTAAAATGGGCTTGTCATATTTTGTTTTATAATAGAAGAAATAGGAATAAGGGCTTGCATGGTGGTGGTGGTGGTGGAGGGGGGGGGGGGGGGCAGCACTTACTAAAGGTCCAGGAGGGCCCTGCTGTCCCTGTGGCCCATCCTTCCCTGTCAGACCCTGGGGAGAGAAGGAGAATGAAGGAGTGGATGTTATTTCTGGGTGAGACATCACAGTGCTTTTAACCTTTGGGAGCAGGAACATAGCAGGGGTTTACCAAATCGTCAATTATATTTTGATGCAGAGTTGGTACAGAATTAAAAGGAGGTGCGAAGCTCGGCAGCTCGAAGACAGAGGATGGGACAACGGCGTTGGAGTCCGGTGAGCGTCCAAGTTTGTTTACATGACAGCTGCTCGTGAAGCCAGACTTTCCTAGATTTGTGACGGTGTTTGGCAAGGTTTGTATTCCTCTGGCTGACCTCCTAGCGCTGGCTTCAGTCAGCATCGTCTTTGCCGGTCACATACTGAGCATGATCTCAACGCCACACCATTCAACAGCTGGCTACACAACACAAGCTGACTGGCATTACAACATCCAAATGATCTACAGCTGCACTGAGATCCAACAAATATACAGTATGCTACTTCAAAACAAGCTTATTAGGGAAAGAACTCTGCCAAAGTCACCTAACACAAATCCTTACTCGTGAGCTTTTCTCCTTCCAACGGTTTAGTACTGCGACTTCAAGACTAACCTCGGAGCCAGGGAGGGACAACACACTGCATGGGATGGGAGGCCCCCGCCCAAGCTCCGAAACAGAGCCCAGATCTGGGCCTGCAAGCTGGCTCGAGGTCCCTGGAGACTGGAGGCTTCACCCTCGCACAGAACTGGGATCTGTCATCAACACTCTGGAGGCTTCATGCTAACACACCAACAGACCACCTGTTGACCATGGTGTACTTTTCTCTGCAGGTTAAGGTAATAGGTAAGTTCCTGAGGTTGAAAGTTGTAATGAAAAGTTCATTAAAAGAAAAATGGATTTCTGATGCTTTTTTTGTTATTTTATTACCACGACAAGACCTAGCTCTGATTTTTAGCTTTCCTTCCTTCCAAATGACTCTCAAATGAAACCATGAGTAGACAGTGGGATTTGGCACTATTAAAAACTCTGTCTCTGTTTATAGTTTTATTACACAGATGTGAGCAGTAACAGTCTGGTCCTCCAGCACGACTGGCAGCTTGCTAATATCAACATCATTGTGAATGGAATATTCTGGCACTTATCTATGCATACATCAGTTGTAAAGTGACACAGGGTTTTGAAACTTCTATTATCTATCTCACAATCATCATAATTGTTTATTTTATGGCATACTATAGCACTAATAAACCCATCCATTTCTTGTAAAACAACACAGTGATTTAAGACCTCTGTTAATCTATTTTTATTCATCACAATCAGACATGCGCGCACTGTAGTTTGTATCTTCAAAAGATATAACTGCAGATAACTGGTTGAGTACTGGATATTAACACTGAGGAAGTTTGTGAAGATAAGGGCCTTGTATTTTCCTTCAGGCCAAGGAAAGCCTCTGGCCTTTGCTTGATGACTCAACCATGTGGAAATCCCATTTCTGTGTATCTTTCCATATCTGTCCAAGTACTTCAGCAATAATAAAGTAGTCTGTGATTGAGACCTGAGACAGTGAAAGGCATATGGTCATATCATTAAGCCTAGACGCAAACAGGGATTAATTGGTGGGATTCAGTTTTAACCTCTCTGATTCAAAGCTCCAGACAGCACTGGTTGTTTGTCTACACGGTCGTACTTGAGGAGGAAGGAAACATAATGACAGGCTCATATAGCAGTTTGAAAGGAAGCATGTTGGGGCTTGTTCTCAGAGCATCAGAGCAGGTTGCAGAGCAATTTGTACTGTTTTACAGGAAAAAACAACATCATAAATAATTAAAACATTCTGCAATCATATTTGAATGCCAGTTATTATATATCGTCTTACCCTCTGTCCTGTTGGGCCGTCTCGACCAGGGGAGCCTGCAGACCCCGGAACACCCTAGACATGTAAAAAAAAAAGCATTAGTTAGTGCATTCTGAATGATCGTGAAGTTAGAGAAGGCATCAGTGATCTGTCGTGAAAGGACGTACTGTATTGTAAGGAGAGTGAACCGAGTAACAAAGTCATGCATCTTGGTCTGAAGTTTAGAGGCCTGCCAGTCAGTAAAGGAGCGACTCCTCAACTCATCAGCAACCATCTGTAACCAATCAACCGATCAAGGATCTAGTGCTGGGTTTCAGTATTATAACTACCGTCATATTCTGGATTTACAGGTGTACAGTACGTACAAAGTCATACTTTGTGCCAAGATAACATTCAGTGCCAGTTCTGATAGCACATTATGGAAGCTACAGTAGCAAGGCTTTTTTTGGCTTGTCTGACTCCTAACTCTGACTCCCTCTGCACAATGGAAGAAATAACGGACCAGCAGACTAATAAGAACCTGCTGCATCAGTTAAAGGTGCACTTCCACAGTATGAAGACAAAGTCTGTCTAACAGTTTGCAGTGTATGCACACTGCCTACAACAGTCCAAACTGTGTCAGCACAGCTGCAGGACCTACTAAACATCAAAAGGAAAAGTATGTTTAGGTTGTTTTATTTTCACATTACTTCCTTTAATTGGTAGCATTTTGACAAACAGGGCGTGCCTCAGTAGTAGCTTCAGAAGAAATGATACCTTTGAAGTTTTAAGAAGAATTCTGAAAGGAATGATTGATGCTGAGACCTTTCAGAGAAGACATTTCAAGGTTTTTGAAAGAAGGGGGTGTGACTTAGGAGGTTCTAATAACATCCTTGATTCACAACATTCACAACTTTCTCTACTCCATTCATCTGTGAATGTGTAACAGTTACACACCAGCAGCCAGCCTCCATTTTATACATAGTTATTACTGTAGATAGGGTGCTGGGTAAGATTCATCATTTTGCTGCAACCTTACTAGACAGCCTCGTAAAGCAAGGTAGTAAAAGCGAGGGTGTAATGTATGGGATGGGATAAGCCAGGCGTGATTAATGCTGTGGTGTTATATAGGGCCAGGTACTCCTAGCACCTTGTCTTCAAGACGCTGGTAATGATATCTGCCCTGTCGACCAAGCACACACACAGACTCTCTCTGTCTCTCTCTCGCACACACACAAACACACACAGTGTCTAAAATATGGTTTTGTGTGTGGAAAAGACATGGGCGCATCCAGTTTGAGTGTTTCTGTATCATGACATTAGCCCTGGTTACTCTGCCCGGCCTCGGACAAACTGCCACAGTCATCCCTGATAAATCAGCCCGGAAGACTGGAGGACAAGGACTAAGCAGAGATACTCAATGTATCGGGGAGAGATCAGGGAGGTAACTAAGTATAAATCAAACGCCCTTGTGAGCCACACAGTCAACACACACACACACACACACACACACACACACACAGATACACTACACAAAGCATTAATGGACACTAACTGACACCATAATGACACAATGCCTCCCACTCACACACACACACACACACACACACACCTACACACACAAATAACTCTAAAACTACAAGAAAAAAGACACACACACACACACACACACTGTTATTCATTGGAGTGGCTGCACATGCATTTTTCAATGTCAATTTGAAACTGAGAGGGGAATGTTCATGACAGGATTATATTGTATTTACTGCAGTCTGGAGCACTACAGGGAGAGGGAGTGGATAGAGAGAGAGAGAGAAAGAGAAATGGAATCCTGTAATGGATGTTCCAAACGTATGATATTCTCTGCCGCCGCTGTAGATTACAGAAAGGCCTTGAGGGCGCAATATTCCTCACCCATCTGTATTCCCTGTTCCTGACAAAATACCTTATTGCCTTGTATCACAGTTGTGTATGAGGCAGAGGTGCTACTGTACTGTTTTGTTCATGGTAAGTGCCTGGGTGAGGCTGGACTGGAGGAATAGCTGGTGGTCCAGCTAGCCAGCGGGTTCACTCTGTTTTAGGACAGCCTAACCAAGTTCTTGTCTCTGGGCATTGGCCCAGCAAGTATACACGGTGTTGTGGGTCGAACTACGTTCGAACAACATTGTGGAACAAACAAAGACAAGTTAATTTGTGACCATGAGTATAATATAATGAATGCACCATTAACCTCGGGAAGTTGTAGCACAGAATACACGTAAAAGCAAAAGAATGGAAGAATAAAAGATAAACAACTGTGACCAAAACATCTTTTTTTCCCATCTGGTGTTCCTAGCATCCCTCTCACTCCTTCTTCTCAGTCTGCATGTGTGTGTGTGTTTCTCCTTGTTGCTTCTCTGTACACGCGTGTCATGATGTAAAGACCAATACATGTTTCTTCTTGTTCAATGGAACAAAACCGGCACTGACCAAACCCTGCCCCAAGCCACTTAGGGAACAATGGTAACCACCGCTGCACCTTTCTACCCTGCTCTCTCTCTCTCTCTCTCTCTCTCTCTCTCTCTCTCTCTCTCTCTCTCTCTCTCTCTCTCTCTCTCTCTCTCTCTCTCTCTCTCTCTCTCTCTCTCTCTCTCTCTCTCTCTCTCTCTCTCTCTCTCTCTCTCTCTCTCTCTCTCTCTCTCTCTCTCTCTCTCTCTCTCTCTCTCTCTCTCTCTCTCTCTCTCAGCAGGTCAGGTCATTAATGATGTTGTAACTCGAAAAATGATTTTGCTCATCTGAGTGATTCCATTAGACCACCAGTGACGGGGGGCAACTCAGTAAGTACAGCAGACACCTAGCAACAGCACCATGGATGGCACCACCTGCTAGAGGCCAGTGAAGTGCAAGGCCTCATCTTCCCCCCATGCCTCACCTCTCTCTTTGCCAGGCGCTGTTTAATTCCCAAGCCTCTGGCTGTGCATGGCGAGAATTAAATATCCACAATCCAAAAACTCTGCAATATATCATTTTCAGCCAGAAAGTAGAGATGAGATTCTGACTAAGGGGAGGTAATGAGGTTTCGGTATTGTTTTGGAGACAGTTGAAGAATGAGTGTGTGTGCATGCATGTGCACTTTTGCACGTGTGTGTGAGTGTGTGTGTGTGCGTGCATGTGCACAGCAGGTTTTACCTGATGTCCAGGAGCACCGATGTCTCCCTGCTCTCCCTTCTCCCCCGGACCACCCTGAGGGAGAGACACGAGCCAGGAGAACAACTCACTGACTGACCAGACACGGACTCACAGACACCATGTGAAACTCAAGGTGATATGGGATACATCTATGCGAGACGTTTTGACTGTATGGGGTTTGTTTGTTTCACTTGACCATGCTGCGCTGTAGTGTTTCTTACTGGAGGCCCTTGTATTGAGAGTCCACTGGGCCCCTGAGGACCGGGGGGGCCCTGAGGGCCTGGGGGACCCCTCTCTCCTGAAGGACCAGCGGGTCCCTGTGAAAAACACACAAACAAACACGCACACACAAATATTAAGATGCTTACGCTCAGCACATTTAAATAAGGGTGCCTCAAATAAATAACATATTGATCCAAAGTCCAAACCAGTCTGCCATATTGTCTGTGCTCTGGGGGCAGTCATTAGCATTTACAGTTTACATAAGAGTGCCCTGTGCTCTAGAAAATTGATTTAGCCATTGCCAGTATAACTTTAATTATATTATACCAGCCAGAGTCAGGTTTATGTTGGACTGCAAAGTCCCCAGCTCCTATTATGGCACTGCACATCTGTTGTAACTTTGCTAGAATGCATGAAGCTGGGTTTTCAGCATCGACAAATGCAGAGAGAGACAAGAAATAACCCTGAGCCTTTCAAAGTAACAGAACAGAACACTCCCACAAAAGCAGAACCTCAAAAAACACAGAAATACACAAATAAACCACAGGGAGATGGAATGATTCGACCGTTCCAGAGATTACAATGTCTGAAGCTGGCTATGATGCAGAGAGCCAGATAATGACATGGCAAAGCTTTGCTCGGTGTGAAGAAAAGAAGAAAAAACACAGAACGGCCACTCCAAGAAAAACGGAATTCACCCCTTTCATGCATATGCAGTATACTGTTGAATCTGCACGTTTGTTCCACTGTTTCGGAGCTATTCTTTGGAAACCCCTTTGTGTGTCTGCGAGTCCCAGCCGTGGGTGGTCCCCGTGTGCGTGATACTGCACTATGCTAGCCTGAGACCTGACTCTAGCCCTTGAGAGTGAATACGAGAGCATACTGTGTACATTACCGTGTTGCCCTGCTCCCCGCGATCTCCCCGTGCTCCTCGGATTCCGGGACCTCCCTGGATCACACACGCACACACACACACACGTTCACAACAGAGATAAACATGATTATATCATGTGTGACGTCCCTCCAGGCAGCCTGCTGCTGGGGGGAGCAGGGAGGGTTGCTGATAGGGGCACACCTGGGGAAACTGCAGGACGTATAAAGCCATCCTTGACTGGCTCGCTCACTCTCTCCAGCTCTCACTACTCTCAGTGGTGGAGTGCTCAGTTAGCCTCATGTGGGGCTTGGGCTGATGCCCATGGATTTTAATTGACACCTTCCAACATTTCTCATTACAGACTAACCAGTCATCCACTCACCCACACTACTGATTTACTGACCGTCACGCCTCATCGGACCATTTGTTGTAAATTTGATTATCATAATTTGATTGGCCTACAACTCGTCATGTGGTGTCCCTATGATTGAGCCTGGCTGTAACAAATGTAAGTACATATGGCAACAAAATATAGACTATAACGCTACTCATACTGTAGTTCACATTAGGAATATAATGCATACTGTAAATACCTCATAATGTTGTTGATTGGTAATATTGATTTGGATGTTTTTAAAGCATTTCAGTATACATACAGTATATATGTATGTATATATGGGGAGTCAGGTGGTTGAGCGGTGAGGGAATTGGGCTACTAATCCGAAGGTTGCTGGTTCTATTCCCGGCAGTGCCAAATGACGTTGTGTCCTTGGGCAAGGCACTTCACCCTACTTGCCTCGGGGGAATGTCCCTGTACTTACTGTAAGTCGCTCTGGATAAGAGCGTCTGTTAAATGACTAAATGAATATATATATTCTCAACATATATTCACAATGTCTTTTGACCTCAGCTGTTGAAATGAGAGTTGAAACAGTTGAACCCCTGGCTGAGTGACTTGGTCTCAGATCAGATCTTCTGCTGCAGATCTGGGGACCAGTAAACCCAGGAACCCCCACGTAACCCCCCAGCTGACCCCCAACTGACCCCCAGTGGCCTCCTTATGCCTGCTCTACAGCTCTCGGGCTCCTCAGCACTGCCGAAGGCATCTGCAAGTATTTGTCCTATATGGCTGACTTCCTCTTCCTGTGTTTGCTTTAATTGCCCCCCTGTGGGGACGAGGGTGGCTGTCAAGTAGTTCCTACTTGACAGGACAGAGTCCTGTGGAGGCAGGGCCATAGCAGATGTGATGAAGGGGCAGCCACTCCATCTACCAGGCCTGTTTCCAATCAGCACTTGACCAAAAGCTCCTGAAGTAAGACATTTAACTCAGTAGTTACTGAGGGTGCCTTTGATTACATGTCACCCTGCACTCAGATGATAGCTGTGATGACGGTGGAGGACACTGGAGCTTTGAGGACAGATGAAGAGGATGGCCAGAGAGGATGCAGAGAGAAAATACATTTTAATCTTCTGGATGTCTGAAACAGAAGTCAGGCAGTAGAGACTGGGAAAAAAACAGATGGAATGTGGGTTTGGATATATATATATATATATATATATATATCCGTGTGTGTGGATGGAAGTCTATTGCCTAATCTGCTTTGATAAATCGATTTCCATATAATGACTTTCTCAAACATCTCGGTGTTGATACAGCCAGGCCTTATGCTTCTGCCCCCCCCCAAACCCCCCTACCCCGAGTCCTATACCTACACAACAGTGCTGCTTAAATTGAGTTCATTTATTTACGCTATTGGGTTTCACCTGCAGCATGAGAGAAAATGACCCACTCTACACCCTCTCCTCAACCCCCGCATGCACGCCTCCCTCCCCTACACTCCATCGCCACCACGGCAGAGATTACATCAGGTCTTATTCTAGACCCAAACTAGAAATTCACTATTAATGTCCTATTTAGTCCAAAGGTCCAGACTACAGGCCAGGGAAATAGCTCCACTGCAGTCATTTGTCTTTGGGAGTGTGAACAGGGAGACAGAGAGGTAAATGGAATGAGTGCTGGATGAGGAGGAGGATGATGAGGAGGAGGAGGAGTACAGAAGGATAGAGATAAGAGTGAGGAAGTGGGAGACAGAGTCTTACAGGGGGTCCAGAGGGTCCTGGAGGGCCTTTGCTGTCCTGGGAGCAGGTGCATGCTTGGGGCATGGCGGGGCAGTCCTCCTCCACACGCTAAAATGGAAAACGGACAGCAAAGTTGTTTGAAATAAGGTGCAATGAGCAATCTTCAACCCCCCCAAAAAATCTCCACAAAACTAAAACATCAATTTCTAGGTATTTTGTGTGTGCGTGTGTGTATGAGTGAGTATGTGAGTGAGTGTGTGTGTGTGTGCGCGCAGCCTGGAAGGCTTCAGGTTCCTATCTACCCTGTTTCATCAGTCTGTCAGGGGAAGAAAAGAGCACTCTCAGCTCTGGGCAGGCCCATACATCACACACAGCTATCTGGTGGCCAGTGGTCTGCCATAAACACAGTTATCATTACCTTCTTGTCCTGTCCCTTTCCAAATAACTAGAAAGTGCTCCTGGAGACCCACATATATAGGTATGTGAGCACTGAGCGAGAAGACTGTGTGTGTGTGTGTGTGTGTGTGGCTGCAGGACGTGTCATCCGGGCCGAAAGTAAACTTTGAACGTATTTGGTTTGAATACAGTTTGTTGATGTTCAACGTCTAAGTCAATCCTCAACATGTCTTTCCAATTTCCTTTTTCTGTGTGTGTGTGTGTGTGTGTGTGTGTGTGTGAGTGTCATGTCTGTCAGGGTGTCTCACCCACAGAGCCTGCAGGGTGTTCTTTTGTGGAATTGGAACTTTGATCTTCTCTGCTTTCTATCTGTCAGACTATGGCTACAGGCTTAAAATGGCCCCAGGCACTGTTCTGGAATTAGCGTTTCCACACAAGACACTAACTTTAATCATTAGTGGGCAAACACTGCAAACTGACCCTAGATTCAGAGCCGGAAATGCTTTGTTGGTTCTTACCAGGCCTGGCAGTTCACAGCACTTGTCCCGACCAGCCCACGATGTGCTGCAGATGATGTCAAACATCTGGAGCTGGAACTGTAGTAGACACACGCACACACGCACATACAGACACGCACGTACACAGACATCCATGCACACACATGCATACACGCACACACACACAGAGACATACACACACGCACGCCAGCGCACACACACACGGACACACGTACATTTATATACAGTGTGCAAAGATACTTCAAAGGAACCCTCAGGATCTGGTGGAAAATCTAAGAAAAGATAGATTACATTACTTCCGAGCTTTAGAGGTATTACTTGATGTTTGACTGAACGAAATTTAAACTTTTCCTCATAAGATGAGAAATCCCTGTGCTCAGCACTTTCCATGAGTCCGTCGCTGAGGCAAATTTGAATAATTTCAGGGCCTCCGGCCTCACACACATAGACAATGAAAGGGATTGGCAAGGGATTCATCATGTTACATGACAGCTCGAATTCCTAACAGAGACTCATGCTGCTCTGTGGTATAACTGGGGGGGTCACAGGTCACCGGGGTGGAAGGAGAACAAGGCCTAGGGTTGTTGTGAACGGTGACGATGTGAAGGTCACTTCACATTATCACTGTCTCGGCAAGTCTTACTTTTCCAGTGTGCTGGCTGCCGAGGTCATGTGTTCGAGGACCACTGCAGATTCTACCCTTCCCTCCTTACATCTGAACAACCCCAGTTACTGTGACCCAACACCCACAGAGGCCAGGATTGGGACTCGTAAACCAACCAAAGTCAGGTTCCCAATTGAAATCCGCCCAAAGTGAGATGAGCAGGGAGATGGTACAGACCGGAGCAGAGCTGTCCCCGGCCCCTCTGGAGCGGACCATGCGTCCCAACACCTCCCGGCCGTCCGTGCTGATGTTGCCAGCGGCGCTGATGCCCTTCTCCCCCACCACCCTGCAGTCCAGAACCACCCGGGCCGACGTCTTGCTGATGGCCACGTGAAGCTGTGGGGGACAGGAGGGAGGGACGAGAGGAGGAGAGGAGACAGGACAAGGAGAGGGGATGTCACGTCACCCACCACTCGGTAGCTGTCAGAAATATTAATCTATCAAGCATTGCACAGTCAGTCGGTGAACAAGTTTAAGAAAGCTTTATTGCTTGCGGCCGGCCCACAAGGAGACAAAAACATCACACGCCATTGTGCTACAAAGTTTGTCTGGTTCACAAGTCTTCAGGTAAGACCATTTATTGGTGAGAAGTTCCTCCCCTGCATATCAGCTGTCAATATGATCGATCCCAGAGACAGAGTGCATGTGCACGTGGAAACTTACAGAGTTCTCCGATCCTAGGCTTGACCATATGATTCACTCAACACAGATAAGGTTTATTGCACCTCTAGTATGATAATGGTCAACCTAGGTCAGTTTGTTTACGTAAGCCTAGTGTCATCTATAGGTCATGTGGGGGGAGGGCTCTCTACTGACAAAGGAATGCTAGCACCAGTATTTTCAGAATATAACCTTACATTCTAAAATGTATCCGACAGTAGCATTCAACTTCTAAGAACTTTCACACATCTTCACACTGCTACAGTTCAGAGGACACACTGCTCTTTGTTCCAAATATCTTTAAGGGACATTGAGGTACATGGAAGGGCTCATCCGTGTTAATGAGCAGTCACCTCATCCCGCTTCAAACAGTGGTCTCATCCTAACAGTAGACTGTCTGTTTGATCTGGTGTAGCGTTCTGCAGTTCCCAATGTTATTCTGTCAGCAGAGAATTACAACCTCATCAAAATCATGTTTCCAGTAATAGGTTTGTCTCCGACACCGCTAACACCACAAGAATAATCCAGAGTTAGACAAAGTTCATATTCCAACGTCAGAATCCATTTCTCTAGTGACGTCCGTGATCCAGTTTTAATGGGTTTTTGGTCTGAAACCCAATTCTCTGTGGTTCAGTGGGTCTGATGGTGTGTGTGCATGTGTGTGTGTGTGCATGTGTGTGTGAGTGTGAGTGTGTGTGTGTGTGTGTGTGTGTGTGTGTGTGTGTGTGTAAAATGTCAGAGGTGCCAGATTCATGACTCTGCTTCTCTCCTAACTACATAAAACGAGAGGTTTACATCTTCCCCCTGCCTAACTTAATGAAACAATTTTTCCACAAGGAAGAACGCCATAAAAATCCTGCACTCTGCTATCCACAGTATCGACACTATAGTGCACTTGACTTTCATAGCTCAAACATTTCAGGTGTTTCTGGTTACACCTCAGGTGCATTTAATTGGTATGACCTCATCTTTGTGAGACAGAAAGTAACCCTGTAAACTCCCAGAGCTTTTAGTGAAGGCCCTTCTAAAAACTGGGCATCAGCATTTCCCTCAATGTATTCCATGTATTCCTGCCTTGATGCTCAAGGCAGGAGAGAAAGGTGAGTGGAGGGGAGGGATTAGCATATTCACCCCAGCTCACCTCCATTAGTGAGGTACAGACGAGGTGAAATTCTGCTATATAGTGCAATAATGATACACATACACACAAACACACACACACACACACACAGACCAGTGGTAGGACATCAGCATAAACATGGATAGCCTCTTTTGGTCAAACATACGTGACAGAATGAGATGCATTATTAGTGCAGAGGTTTGTTTAGATTCATTTATGATAATTTTGTGTGTGTGTGTGCGTGTGCTTGGTCAGCTCCAGTTTCAGTAGTGAGAGCCAGATTAACCCTGAGCTTTGTCTGTTTTCAGCAGCAGTTAGATAGAATATGTTTATCATTACCAGTTACCAGATATTGGACATTATATTCAGTTCACTGCCTCTAACACACCCCTGAGCTCTGTAGCCCCCCCCCCACACACACACACACACATACACACTCACACTGACAGCCACATGCACACCTTATGCTAATCTTTGTAGAAAATGCATCTATCGGAGCCCTGCTGGGAAAATTGAAAACTAAATAGCACTCAGAGCTTGGTAGCTATGTTCCCAACATCTGATTTGACTGTTACGCCTGCATAACAGCCTCTGTTCTCATTTCTGAGCCTGAGAGGAATATGGAAAGAACATAAACCGAGTCTCTCAATGTTTTTCAATGTCACTGGGGCCAGGAGTCAAGTTCAACAGTTTGCGCAGTGCCTGAACCCCCAACAGCAAAGGGACCAGTCCCACGCTGCATTTGTCCATCCGGACAGCTTTTATCTCTTGCCCATCTCTCTTTTTCATTTTTTTTCCCAACAAAAGGCAACAAGGAACGAGGGAATTAGCCGGTGGGTGGGGCCCTCTTAGGGGTGCAAACATATTCCCTTTCCCTTCAGATAACAGCTGGGCTTCCCAGATAGTGTTGCTATCAAAACAGTTCCTGTCCTCTTTTTGTTTATCTCTTCTTTTCTTCCTTTCCCTCTCTCCCCCTTCCCCTTTCCCTTCCCCCTTTCCAGCCACAAACAGCTACAGTAGCATCCGGCAGCACCAGGCCGAGCAGGGATTTACCATATGAAGACACCTTGAGTGATGGGGGGGAAAATACAGCTGGATGTCCTTCTCTCCAAATCGCCCACACCCCCCCCCCCCCCCCCCCCGCCTCCCACATACCCCCGCAATCCCCTACCTCCAACCCTATCCAAGCACCCTACTCCACCCCCTTCTTGCTTGTCATCTCGTGTGATGGAAGAGAGAGCCGAGCACCTCCCCAGCAGAGCGTGCACACGCACCACGCAGACGGTGGTGGGGGGGATCTGTTAGCATGCCTTCACAACAGCCGACCGGCTCAACGAGAGGGGAGAGAGAAAGCGTGATGGACGGGCTCTCACAGTCCTTCAGGCAGCTGGAAGCTCAAGGAGAAGGGAGAGGGAGTGGAGAGAGGGAGGGGAGGGCAAGAAGACGGCCGAGGTGATGGGTTTTCTTCATTTCCTTTTCAAAAGGTAGATTTTCTGGCCGCTCTCTCACCGAGAGCGAGACACTATTAGCATGATCGGCTTGATGCTTGAGGACTTGGGAGAGAGGGATGGAAGAGAGGTGGAGGAGAGGTGGAGGAGAGCTTAGAGAAAGAGTGTGGCGGAGAGACCAGACCTTGTGGAAACTGCCGTGGAAGATCTTCTTGATCTCAGGACCCTCGAATGTCACAGTCTGGAAGTCTCCCTTGTAGTCGTAGTTGAAGAACGTGAGAGTCTTTCCTCCATCTGCAGCAAGAAACCAGAACCAAGACCTATTAGTACATAACAGTATTTCTAAAACGTCCCTTCAAAACAGCAATTCCTGAGAGTTTTTGTTAATCTTGAGGCCTTCAAGAGCATGCGGTCTGCCATGGCAGGAAGTGACTGGCATCTAACTTCCTGTTTGACTCAGGAAGTGAAGGGGTGGAGGGAAGAATTCTGTACATACTGTCCAGGAGGAGGCCCACGAGCGGCTCGTTGTTTTTGTTTAGGATCTCCCACAATGCAAAGGGCTCCTGTGGGGTTTCAGGGAGGAGGCGGAGCATCATGGAGATGGTGTAGTCGGATGGCAGACCCTCAGGGTGCAGGTACCTGACACAGACAGGAAGTGTTGTTAGGCGCCTGGTACAGTAGAACAGTGACGTAATGTTGTGAAGTTATGGGCAAATTCATGGTGAGTTGCTATCAAGAGACTGTGGTGAGACTCTCTGTTGTTATAGTCACAAGTTTTTATTAAAGGAAGGTACCACCCCCAAACTTAATTTGTTCAAGTTCTTCTTCAGTGCCTTCATTTTATTATTATGAGCATTTCATGACAGGGCACCCAGCAGGTTCTATTCCTACAGCACCAACACCATTAGCAACATAATTTGCTGATGGTCTAGACACAAAGCTCAAGAAATGGCAGCCTCTGTGCTAACACGTGTCCGTTTGACTGGACCTCAATCGTTAAAGGTGCTGAAACTCTCCACTGTAAAAACACTCTCCCATCTCAACATGTGAAAGCGGGCCTTGGTTCAATATTATCTTGAGTGGGAGCACAAGTACATCTGTCAACACAGGGAATAGGACTGACGCCGCACACACCCCAGCATCCAGTACCCTCCGCCCACCCCTCCGCCCACCCACCCGCCCACCACTACTTCACATCTGGTTAACCGAGCCCCAGACCTCTCCTGGTCATTTTTGTTGGCGAGGACCATGGATTTTTGGAGAGACCTTGAGCCTTGAGTTTAGATTCTGGCTCCTGACTCAAAGAGTTCTTCTGTTTGTTTCCAGCTAAGCTACTCGCTCCTGCTCCTCCCTTGACTCTTTGAAGCATATGTATCTCAGAGTGGGACACAGACACAATGTCCAGGCTCTTGAGGGCTGTTTTAGGCACAGAGCAGTTAGATGTCGCGGATAAGAAATGCTCCTGAAAATAAGAAAATAGGAAATGTTCTGGCCAACAATTAATTAAGGTGATAAAATTAAATTGATATACATCATGAACTTACTGTATGTCAATATGTGAGTTCAAATTTAAGATATGTTTTCAAGATGTTGGCTACAGTAAATGGAGGCTGGTATAAGTGAGTGTAGTATTTAAGAGAGAAAACGAGAGTAAAAAAGCCTAAGTGGAGACTTAACTGGGTTAGAAGAATGGGAACATTCTTTGCAGGTAAAATAAGACACCTACATTGTCGGTAACAAGATAGTTCCGATGTGCTTGTTGTTAATAAGATCTTGCAGTTAGTGATCTCACCCCTGACTAAATGAGAGAGTGTCTGGATGGCCAAGAGGGAGGATGGTTACTAATGATCGGCAGTCATTAAGGACCTTATTGGTGGGAAGAAGGGAGGATGGAGGCTTTTTAGGCAATCAAAGGCTTCTTGTTGCGTCGAGAGAGAGAGCAGGGGCCTACTTGGTCGGCTGGGATACGAGGGCGTCGCCATGCAGCCTGTAGCAGGGGAAGCTGTTGAAGGAGCCAGGCTCCAGAGACACTCCTGCCACACTGCTGTACTCCTTCTCAACCAGGTTGAACTTCTCCATCATCCTGAAGCCTGGGGTACAGGAAACACATCTGATTTACCCTCCTCGTCTTCTTCCTCTTCGTCCTCATCAATATCTTCATCACTCTCCTCCTCCTCATCATCATTATCATCATTATCAATATCCTCATCATCATCACCATCAATATCCTTGTTGTTCTCTTCATCATGATCATCATCATAGATATCCTTATATCCTCATCCTCAACATAAGCCCTATTATCATTATCATTATTGTTGTCATCATCATTCGCATCATTATAATATCTACATTGTAATAACATTACCACTGTCACCACCACACAATTAGAAATGATAAGACACCCAATTACTACCAAGCAGTGCCATTTTCCATTGCATTGTGGCATAGTCCACACATCTCACCTGCCACAGTGTTTCCACTCATCAGGACAGAGGGACAAGCTGCAACACAAACACAAAACACAAACGTCTCACCACGGACAGACAGTCTTGTACATCAGTGTATTGTGAGCTAAATGTTTTTAAGCATCCTTTATATTCAGATTAAAGGCCCTTGCACACTGAGTGCGAAAGTTTCGTATGCGTTTTTTCGCAATCGTCAGCCTCAACATTTCGGACTCAGTGTGCAATAGCCTTAAGAGGCCAATACAAGGAATGCAATGCATTCGGGGACAGTGAGGACACAGCTGGACTGATGGACTGTTGTCCTTACTTGCGGTGGCGGCCTCACAGACAAAGGTGATGAGCTGCTCCTCAATCTTTTTGACGGCGTCCAGATCGTCGACAAAGAAGACGTGCCTCTCGCTGGGCTTGCTGGCGATGTTCACCAGTTCTCCGTAGTCCGCGTCCGCAAAGCCAATGGCGAAGATGATGTGTCCTGCAGAGCCATGAGCACCCGTTTTTGTTATTTGTCTTTTGTAGGTTATTTCAGAAATGTATGAATCTCAAGGTAAATTCTCAGCTCTGCGTTCGAACAGTACGCCTAGTTTTGGTTTCAGGAGCCAAATGAATTATGTGGAGATACAGGAAGTACTATTCCATCGCTATGGCGGTACCCACCCTCGGTCTGCATCTCCTTGGAGACCTTGTTGACGTCGTCCTGGGACCGTCCGTCCGTCAGCACCACAAGCACCTTGGGGACTCCTCTCCTGGACCCCCCCACCTCAGTGAAGATGGCCTCCTTCACGTGCTTGATGGCACGGCCTGGAGGGGCCAGGGGGGAGGGCATGGGGGGAAGTCAGGTGGGGAATGACGGAGGGAGGGGGCAAGGACAAGGAAAGAGTGGAGAATAGAGGAGGCACGGTGAGAGGTTTGGAAAGTCAGAGAGAATACAAATGTTAGACCGGTGCACTAAAGCCCAGTCACTGACCTGGGGGGACACATTATTGCATCTCACGAAAGGTTTCGCTTCACTAAATGACTCACAAGAGGCTCTGACAAACCAGTGCTTGTTTACAGATTTCTGCTCCCGATAAATACCCATCTAAAATGCTTCTACGGAGATTAATCAAGTGTGACATAGAAACACGAATAGAGAGCAGCAGCAGCCAGACTTATCAGATGCCTGGATTGTAACTAGTTGGACAGAACAGTCCACAGGGGGTCTCTGGAGACCCTCCTCTCTGCAAAGTGCTCCCAAAAACTGGGCCCCAAACACATGATCTGTGGGCCTGTCAGGAGAGGAACATTAAGAGAGGATCACAGCCGCACTGCTTATATTCAGCCAGCACGAGTACTATCTCTGTAACTGCCCAGTTTACAGCCTGAAGCAGCTCTGAACAACCTTCAAGGGCCTTCCTCTGAATAATATATGTGACTGCAGGGCCCTGTACGGCTTGGGAGGGGTGACAGGGGGTGAGGAGGGGGGGGGGGAGGGGGGGGGGAGCATCACGGAGGCCTTTAACAATTGGAATATCAATTCTAATCTGAGGGGAGCTGAGTCGGGGGTCCAGCTGGCTGCCTCCTCCTGGTGTCTGACTCTCCCTCACTACCTCAGAGCTATCTTTCTCTTCATCTGTCCATTTTTCTCGACCTCTCTCTTTCTTTTTCTACGGTTTTCTTTCCCTCTCTCTCTCTCTTTCTCTTTCTCTTATTCTCTCAATCAGTCTCTCTTTCAGGCTCTTTTCTACTTCCACTCCTGTTCTACTACACTGCTCCTGTCAGAGAAGAAGACTAATGACAGGCGCAGGGTGGTAAACATCAGTCTCCACAAGTCTAAAACTG
Source organism: Osmerus eperlanus (assembly GCF_963692335.1). Taxonomy (NCBI): domain Eukaryota; kingdom Metazoa; phylum Chordata; class Actinopteri; order Osmeriformes; family Osmeridae; genus Osmerus; species Osmerus eperlanus. The sequence goes on from NC_085024.1 coordinate 11,625,024, forward strand.
TCTGACTTATATCTGTTTCAAAACGTTGTTATATTAAACAGGGTCAAATTGGAAATATAAAACCCTGCCAGGCGTGAAGAGGGAAAGTGGCCCTGAAGAGAGAGAAGAGTTGTTCCTGCCTAGTTTTGGCAGATAGAGGGGTCCTGGGCTCAACACCACACCATCAATCAAGTGTCCCTCCTAGTCAAGCGTGTGAGAATGTATTCCTTCTATAAATGCTAAGGACTGTACCTAAAGGTTTAGTCTGGGCACATTTTGATGTTAACAAGTTTTGCAAGAAGAATCCAAACACATGTAGGAGGTTGATGGAGGAGATGGTATAAACAACCAAGGAGATTTTCCATCCTAGGGGCCGGGCTATAAAGACATGGTATTATTGAATATTTTGGAGAGGAAGACTGGCCGTTGCTCACACATTTGGTGTGAGAAAAAAGGTAAATTAGGAAGTAAACCTTCTGTGGCATTGCTTGTGATTGGGCTATCCATTTGATTTGAAGTAACAGACAGCCTACTAAACACCTGTGTTCATGTAGTTTTACAAACACAGCTCCCCCAGTCTGCAGCCTAGTATAACATTAGGGAAAACTTCAGCTCCAAACATTGAAATCCCCCTGTTGTGATTATTGTGTACGGTTTGTTGGGGTTAATGTGGATTGTAATTTGTACAGTATTCAGGGCTTGACTGAGATCCAACAGGTTGAATTGGGGTTGAGTGATGCTTTAGCCAGTATGCACTTCACAGGATAGGGAAAGCAACTATGGGATTGTGGGTAGTGTATGGGATTGTTCAGAAGTGCAGTGTTCAGGACCTTAAGGAACAATAATGTTTATTTCCTGTTAGTCCTCCACTCTCCTGGTGGAAGAAGGAAGCAGCTGTTTCTAGATCTATCAGAACATACAGTATGTCGTCAAGGTGGTCTGTTACAACACCAGGTCGGAGGGTTATACAAATTCACTCATCAAATGTGCAAGACTTTCCCCGAAAAATCTAGTCCAAAATATTTCCCTCTGATATCTAGAAAAAAAGCTATCAGCCTCTTTAAAATGAGGAATGACCATCTCGGCCAGAGAAAAGAATACATTACAAAAATTGAATTTCCTTTGAGACATCAATGGCTGTGTGGAGAATAAACCGTGAAATACCATCTTTCCACTCTAAAGGAACAGGGAGCAACTTGGCTGCCAGCTAACTCAAATAGTCAGTCTTGTTAACAAAGTGAGCACCTGTTTCCACCTCCAAACACAACAGGGGGCAGGGGGAGGCAGAGGGGAGGCAGGCTAACTGTGAGGGCTAGACGAGCTAGAATAAAGTCAGCGGTCAACAAATATCTTCATACACTGGATGCAAAATATCTGCTATATCTGTGGGTCTCGAGAATTAACATTGCTTGAGACGGAAAAATACCGGATTTGAACATCTCGGCATATGAGTTCAGAGGGTCCAGTCTAAATCATCAGCTTTATTAGCTGAACATCTTGTACATTGTGGACATAGCTCGCCCGTGGGCCTGTGCTGTACTGCTCACCTGTCTTTGTGTTTCCTCCCTTGTATGCTATCCTCTGGATGGCCTCCAGCAAAGTCTCTTTGTTGTTGTAAGAGTTGAGTTGGAACTCCGTTCTTGCGTCGTCACTGAACTGGGCAATGGCCACCTGGGGGGTACAGTGATGGGAGTGAGGATGAGGGCTAGCTTGGTGAAATAGTTATCTAAATATATAAACCATCATCATTACCAAAACAAAAAATCTGTGTTTGTCTCCAAACTGTCTGTATTTATTGTAATCACAGGGCCAGGTAACAGTTATTACTTGACAGCTCGCACCCACTCCTCATAGCTGCTTTACTGTACATTTATATGTGTCACAACTGGATCAAATTTAGTTCACATAACACGCTCTAATATGATCCTTAAAGGCTCACCTGAGTGCCGTCTGGACCAATCAGATCGAGCGCTCCCATGGTGCTGTAGAGGAAGCGAATGATCTTCTGGAAGTTGTCGTCGCCGATGCTCCAGGACCCGTCCACCAGGAAAACCAGGTCAGCCTTGGCTTCCTTGCAAACTGACAAGGCAAACAGGCGCACATGTACTATTTACGTTGGACTCAAACACTGACAGCCAGGAAGGGACACATGCAGTGTATTTGTTAGCCTTACACACTGACCGTGATATATCACCCTTACACACACACACACACACACACAAACAGACCACCTTTCACTTTTCAGATAAGCGTCCGGGTACAAAACAGGCCCAAATCCCAAGAGTTGAGTCTGGAGGGCTACAGTGTTGAGTCTGGAGGGCATGTGTTAGACGGTTCAGCTGCAGGTCAGTAGAGGATAGAGAGCCGCTCCAGCAACCCTGATCATGACTGCACACCCGCGCTGTGTCAACACAGCACCAAGAGGGTTTGAGCTGCATGGCGAATGGTTGATGAGATTGATGGGCTGTTCTCCAAGAGGAACAAGACGTGCTACTCAAAGTCATATTTCCAACCCCCCCCCCCCATAAAAAAAAAAGCGACCTCAGCCATGAGATTATCTGATTATGTGGTTCACTTTGGTGATAGCTGAGACATATTTACAGCCCCTCGTGATATGCAACCCAGAAAACCAGAAAGGGAAAGGTTAGCTGTCAGGAGCGCTGTGGTGTGGCTTTGACAAAGGTCAGAGAACATAGAAAGCAGCTGGACGCACACACACACACACATATACATCCACACACACACTCTCTTACCTTCTTTAGCTGCCGGGATGGTTGCAGGCGGTGGCGTGGTGGGGGGTTCCGTGGGGGGCTGGGTGGGAGCAGGGACTAGACATAGATACAACAGGAACATAAATCATGATGACAGAGTCGTTCGCGGCACACACACGCACACGCATGCACGCACACAAATGAATACGAGCACACAGGCCCGACGCGCATTAGCTCATACAGGACCAGTCGTGCGGCATCTCTCAAATCTTCTCAAACAGACGCACGCATGCACACACACAAACACACACATCGCTTTCCCTGATAAGAGGCGTGTATTGCTCCCGTGAGAGATGGCAGAGAAAATCCTATTTCTACCCGCAGCACTCCAAGGCAGACAGACCTATCTATCCATCTCTTTATCTGTAAGCCAGTCACAGAGAAAGTTGTTCTTGTCCCTAAAGCAGGAGCTTTCTCCACATCATCTGCTAACCAATGGCCTGCATCATTAGCCTGTTATTATACCTGCTAAGTGACATTGAAGCTGGAGGGAGAGGAGAGATGAAAGAGGAGAAGAGAAGAATATAAAGTGTGGTGTGCAGTATACAGGTAGAGTAGATATAGAGTGTGGTGTGCAGTATACAGGTAGAGTAGATATAGAGTGTGGTGTGCAGTATACAGGTAGAGTATATATAGAGTGTGGTGTGCAGTATACAGGTAGAGTATATATAGAGTGTGGTGTGCAGTATACAGGTAGAGTATATATAGAGTGTGGTGTGCAGTATACAGGTAAAGTAGATATAGAGTGTGGTGTGCAGTATACAGATAGAGTATATATAGAGTGTGGTGTGCAGTATACAGGTAGAGTATATATAGAGTGTGGTGTGCAGTATACAGGTAGAGTATATATAGAGTGTGGTGTGCAGTATACAGGTAGAGTATATATAGAGTGTGGTGTGCAGTATACAGGTAGAGTATATATAGAGTGTGGTGTGCAGTATACAGATAGAGTATATATAGAGCGTGGTGTGCAGTATACAGATAGAGTATATATAGAGTGTGGTGTGCAGTATTTAACCAGTCTGCTCCGTACGTGTGGTGTCGCTGGTCATGATCGCAGGTCCCTCCATGTCCTGGAGCTGGGTGTAAATTCTGATCTGGTATTGGCTGTTGGGAGACAGGTCATAGAAACACTGCCTGGAGGCTCCGCCCCCAACACTGACTTCTTGTTTCTGTCCATCTGAAAAGCAAAATATATATTATTATTTTATCATCAATAATCTCATTGCTGTACTGTTGAAGCAAAATGTAATAAATGACACAAAAATAATGTTTTTCTTTGATCAATGTTAGACGGGGGAAGGAGAACAGTTGGGGATGGAGGGCTGTGCTTGACATTTTAATGGTTCATAATCAAGAACAGCTGTATGAGGAGGGAGGGGAAAAGGGAGGCAGAGTTGCCATCTGGTTCTCACAAGGTGTCTTTCTGGCTAGATTAACGACAAAGCACCAGCCATTGGGGACTAGACCCTAGAGGAGCTGCATTGATTTAACACAATCACAAATTACCAATTCAGACAACCGGTCAGCCAGACAGTCAGTCAGTCAGTCAGTCAGGAGAATCAAAACAAAATGATGTAGTTTGGAAATCTGCCTCCCCTGCTACTGAATCTTAATTCCTTAATCTCCCCTGAAGGATCTCCTTCCAGAGTATGACAGACAGGCTGCATAGCAAGCAGGGAAATATGCAGGTAGTCTAGCAAGCAGGTAGGCTGGTAAACAGGTAGAAAGACAAGCTGTAGGCTGGTAAACAGGTAGAAAGACAAGCTGTAGGCTGGTAAACAGGTAGAAAGACAGGTATGTCGGCTGGTAAACAGGTAGAAAGACAGGTATGCAGGCAGAGGCATCTCAGTCCTGTATCTCTTCTTTCTCTGTATCAAAACCATTCAGCACACACTGTCTTCAGGTCTCCATCTGGTTATAGTCTATGTTCCTCTATAGAGAAAGTAATTAGTTTTGATATGACTACCAGGAATGGGATACTTATGGGAAAAGGGAAAAAGCTTTTCCTTCTTTTGTCCATGGAAGTGCGAAAATAGGGAATTTCAAAAATAATTTGATATTGGGAGCAGATCGTGACGATCATATCGTATGTCCCGGCATCCCATTCATGTTAAGATTTATGAGTCTGGCTTCTCATTTACAATCAAAGTCACCATGAACCACAGAAGTTCTAATCCAATAAACCTGCTGAATGTAATCTGGACCCAGACTGCTCCGTAGGTAGGAACAGTGGGAGAGGACGTTTTCTGGAAAACATTCAAAGTCTTGTTGGAAAATTAACTGCCGTTGCCAAACCACCTCAACACATTGCTTCAAATCAAGCTATAAAATGGCATGGAAAAGGATTCTTTCTAAGCCATGCTGCTATTCGACGTGGTCTTACAATGAACTCTCAAAAGGTTCTGGCTGGAATAAAATAGTAAGATCATGGTTAACCTGTGCAATTCTTAAAAATATTTTTTGAATGATTACCTAGAAAACATGCGCACAGTACAATGACAAGGCAGTCAGCCAGTCAGCCAGCGGCTCTAATAGCCAGTCAGCCCAGCCAAGAATCACCTAGCAAACAGGTGCACGAACAAAAGTGAATTAGCCATGAGTGTTAATTGAATTATGGTGTGCCCATATGGGTTGCCAACAGGATGCCCATGATAATAAGACAATGGTCAGTAAATGTAACAGTTACTGCTTGGTTTATTTCTAACACTGCGTGATCAATGACCACGCTCAGACACGTGTGAATTTAGAGTCGGGTTCTGTTTTTAATATCGGAGCTTATCTCAGATCTCCTGAGCCGAGCGCTGCTGGTCCGTGCCTGCCTCACGCCGGGAGACTGAGGGCTGTGGAGAGTGGGGGGTGTTGGTGGATAAGCCCGTGTGTGGTGTCCGTGAAAATAAAATTGTGCAAGGTCATCAAAGACGAGCAGGAGAAAAGAGAGGATGTCTAGGACAAAGTGATGTGGAGGGGTGTAGGATTGCTGTCAGACCATGTTGACAAGGCCAAGATAAGGACACAGGAACTATATTGACATCTTTGTTTCTCCCTTGTGTCACTATAACAGGTTTGTTGGTTACACCATGTTATGGGTGAGTGTGTGTGTGTGTGGGGGGGGGGGGGTTGCAAAATGAGCACTAAATGAACATTTTACAACATTGTTACAATGTTGTAATAAATCATAAATTATACAATGTATAAATTAATTAAATTATACAGTGTAGCATCATGTAACATCCGGATTCTGGATGAACGTAAAAAATCCCACAGACGTAAACAGCACACAAGGTTTGAAGTCGTGTATCAGGGTATGTTCTGGAGGAATCAGGATTCGGAGGGTACTGACTGATTGGGGACTCAATCACCACCCTGTAGAGAGACGCCTGGCGATGGGGCTGCCACTGGACACACAGACTGGTGGAGCGCACCTGGTAGGTACTCAGACCAGACACCCCCAAAGACACTGGAGAGGGAGGGAGGGAGATAAAGACAGTGTACAAGTGAGTAATATTAAGGGAGAGAAAACAGAATTCCAGTGGAAGCATTTTGTTGATGGCCCTGACATAGCCGACAAGACGGTTTCCTAAATACACAATTGATCACAGTAAGCATTAAACATGTAATTTAATTAGCTACCACAGCATAATATGAATGAATTACGGAGCCATGTCTGTTTGTCCATGATAAATGGAGGAGTGTTTATGGCTGAGCCCTGGCCAATGTGTCATCGTCACTAAGCAGAGGCTATGAATCGCGGATGATTAACCTGCAGCTGACAGTCTGATTGAGAGCAGTCGAGTTCAGCTCGCATCGCTATCTTAGAAAAGTAGCAAGTGAAAACAAACTAACATTTTAATGAGGACTCGACTGGACAAAACAGTAAAACCCCAAAAGGCTTGACAATGAAGGAGTCGCCAGGGAGGATTTTAAACACAAAAAACGACACATCACACGACTCTCAAGTCTCACGCATTCGCCGTGAGACTCACACATTTCAGCCATTTCTCATGCTCTCACGCAACACCTTGTATTTCTCACGCATTTCAAACATTTCTCACGCTAAGAAATAAGGGATAACTTGTCCCGCAACATACAATTAATAAACGAGGCGCAGGAATTCTGAGGTGATAGTTGTCTCAAGTTATACAGAGTAAAAATCCCATCATTTTAACATATTATCATTTAACATGTAAATATATAAGAAAAATGCTATTTATTTATAGCATTGATGGTCCCCATGCAGTCTGCAAACCAAGCTAAGAGATCTGAGGATGATGCAGTCAATTTAGTCCTCTGGATAACCATAGAACCTACACCACTACATACAGTACAAAAGAAAGGGCCCCATGCACATTTCTCTGGATTGGGAAAGCACAAATTCATGAAATACAGAAAATCTATGCAGCTACATATCATACATGTTCCTGTAATTAATCACAACAAATTAACTTGAGTTGTCATTGAAAAAAGGGTACATACTCGACAAAACTACAAGTATGAAGCCATTTACGTAAGCAGCAGAGATGTGAAAGGGTTAAAAAGTCACTTCATAATGATTACAAGTCATGATATAATCCCATATGTGCTTGTCCAAAGGTGTGAACAAAAATTGCGGAGGCAGGTATAGCAGTTAGATGACTTACAGTAACACCTTCTTAACTTAATTTGTAAGCTAATAGGTTTCATATATGATTTATACATATTACATTGTATATGAGCATAAGCCATATATGAAGATTTTATGGGTAGACATTTATATAATTTCATACCTATGTAATTTACGAAATTGTTCCCATTTCTAATAGGTTTCATATATGACTTGTACATATATGCCTTATATATTCCGTATGGGACTCTACAGTCATGTCTCATTCACATGGCTGTGAATAGCAATCTCTTTCATGATGACCGAGAAAATCAGAAGAAACATATGTCAGTAGGATTATCTCTATACTGTATGAATAATGCATAGAACACATCACTTCTTTATGCAAGCCCTAGTACACTAATGAGCTGTATGTATGCATGGACAGCTTCTGACTGCTTCAGAACGCTGATATAGAGAAATATAAAATAGTGTATTGTCCCTTTAGTTATTAAAATGTCCAATTAAAATGTTCATTAAATATTGATGAGACTTACCACGAATATGCTGATATAATTGTAAAAGGAGATATGAACTATGGCAGAGGTGAAAGTAAGACATTATTTCTTAGAGCTTGGTGTAAAAAGTTCAGTGCTATATAAATGGGATAGCTTGGGCCTTATTAGGAATAATTATCTATCCAACACATGGGAGACGGTATTGTGGTTTATGACCTGTATACAGTATAGTGTGAATGTGTGTGTTTGTGTGTGAGAGTGAGTGAGTGAGAATGAGAGAGATAGGCAGGGAGAGGCAGGTAAAGAAAGATATTGAGAATGTGTGTGTGGTCAGGGCCGGCTCGACCCAATAAACAAACGAAATATTTGTTTAGGGCCCCGCGATTGGTTCCTTTTGCCAATCAAAATGGCCCCATACACTATTTTTGTTTAGGGCCCCCAAAACCTTAGGGCCGGTCCTGTGTGTGGTTGTGTGTGTGAGTGTGTGTGTCTGTCCACGTCTGTGTGTGTGGTTGCGTGATTGATAGCCTAATCCTAAATAACAACACTTAAAACACTGTCTTAACTTGGCCATATAGTAGAATACAGACCCATGCAGATGTTCTGCACAAATATTCTACAAGCCAGGAATTGTATTTGTTTTTTACGAGAGAAGCTTAACTGAATGTTCTGGGTTGTGTTGCACCTGCTAGTATAAAATTCATAAACACAAAGGATTTAGGTTATTTACATGGCAGTGTTCGAATATAAATGTCCTCCTTAGTCTGTCAGGGGAGCAATTACTTCAAGGAAAACAAGTCAGATTGTTTTTAGAAAGTTTGCTCCAGGCAAATATATAATTCCCAGAAGCGTTTTCTGATTTCACTTTAATAACCTACATGAAATGTACTACAGCCCTAGCCCCAGATACTTACATGTCTTGCCTATGGCAGAGAGGGGTTCACTTGAGCCGGTGGTGTAGGAAGCGATGACCTTGATGCTGTACTCTGTATCCGTCTGCAGGTTCAGGAGCAGCAATGTGTTCACATCTTCACCCACAAAAGTCTCAAGAGCTGACCCTGGAACTGGACAACAAACACACATCCACTGTTTGTTTCATCGACTGTATGCATTTACTGCAACTCATTATGCAAGACAAAGCAGACAGCACAGATTGATGGCCTATCCAACTGATTTAAGTAATGATGTCACCATGCAGTATTTAAGTAGATTGGCAAGACATACAAATAATCACGCATAAACACACACACATACACAGCAACAAAAACAGTATTAATGTATCTAGGTCATGAACCAAAATACTCTAATTCCTTTCATTGGGTGAGAACGAAATAAAATGTGAAAAAGTGCAAGTTATCTCATACACACACACACATACACATAATGTGCTCAGGACGCAGGGATATTGTGCTGGGGTGGTAGGGAGAGAGAGGAATGGAGCTTTCACCATGACAGCCATCTAATCTGGCGCTGGTGAGAGATCACTCTGCTTCCTGTCCTGTGTGTTTTAGCAGCCTGTAAATCTAGGCGGAGGGCCTGGCCCGCTCAACCACACAGCCATTTACACAGCTTCTAATGGAGAACAGAGGGCCAATGTGGACTCCATAACAGTGGGATATTTTCCCCAATTTGTACTACAAACAAATCAAGCCTTTCTGTTTATATAGCCGTTGGAAACTGCAGACAGGGTAATGGTGTTAGGTCTACTTCTGTCTGGCAGTCATGGAAATATACACATTGAAAACTTCATCTTGTTAAAGGACACTCCAAGATGTTAGGGAGTGGTGTGTGTATGTGTGTGTGTGTGTGTGTGTGTGTCTGTGCATTTGGGAAATATCTTAGATAAAGGTGGAAACAGTATCCAGTATATTATCATTAATGTGAACAGCATGCCTGTCCATTTCAGACAAATTATACAGAATATAGGAAAGTGTGTTTTAGTTTTTTTTATGGTGCAGATTTGTGTCCGTTTGTGTGTGTACTGTATGTTTGTGTGCGTTTGTGTGTATGTGTGTGCGATGCATTTGCCTGAGGTGGGAAGGTCCCAGGTTTGTTGGAGCAGGTATCTGAGAAGAAGTGTGTGCGCATGAGTGCGTGCGTATGCGTCCATGTGTCTGTGTGTGTGTACCTGAGGTGGGCTGGTAGACTATCCTGTAGCCCATGGCGGGGGAGGGAGGAGCATCCCAGGTGACACGGAAGCGATTGTACCACTGGTCGGACACCCTGAGGTTGCTGGGAGCTGAGAGGGGCACTAAGATAAGATAGAGTAGACGTTAATGTTAGTGATTACTTGTTTATATCAGCCTACATAAGGTCATACATGGCAAGACATTAGGATAAGACTTCCATCCAAGCTAAGTGTAGCAATTATATCGGGTATAGATGGTCCTAGTGGGAATGGAACCCACAACCCTCAAGTTTCAATCATGATACTTCACCAAGAGAAGCAGAAAGGGACCTACAGAGAACTTAACTGGATGATATCCGCCAGCACTGGTTTTTAATAGGCTTATGGTCTACAGCTCAAAGGGATGCGTAAACCATAGGCTTGAAATGAGCAAAGACAGCTGCAAAACTGAGGTATGGATGTCATCTGTGTGTTTGCTTTTCATGTGATTTATGAACTGCTGGCGTTTTACAGGGGCAGGGGTGGGTATTTACAATGGAATCGTTCCGAAGGGGATTGCATTTTCCCTTTAGATTCTGGCTTTTATTTACTTTAACACTTCAAAACTGAACGGTAAGGAAGATATGATACCGACTAATCATAAGAAGTAACTCATGAAATCTAATAAAAACACATATTTGAGGGCTTCGCACTGGAACTATCCAGCGTATGACTGCCTTTCATAACTGTTAGTAGATGGTCCCAGTGTGAATCAAACCCAGAAAGATCCAGTTTCACTCATCATACTAAACCAAGGGTAGCCAAAAGAGACCCACATAGACCTCATAAACCTGATGTTATGTGCAGGCTAGCCTACATATGCTACTGTGGACATTTTCCACTCTCGGATTGTTTACACTGTTGTCATTACATTTTTGTTCGTCAAGTTGATCAGACGGGTTCTAACGGACTCTCGGTGCCATAGGCCATGACTGGAAGGACTGATAAGCCAGCAGTGAGTGGGAGGGATGGGTGTGTACTCACACGTGGATCCCACGGACGACACGCTGACGCCCGACTCTCCGCCTGGGTAGACGGGGGTCACTGTCACCATGTACTTGGTGTCTGACAGCAGGGGTTGGAGCAGGGCTCTCCTCTGCTGGCCTGGAACCACAATCTGGAAGGAGGGAGCCAAACGGGACACGTGAGTGAGTGTGGGTGTGTGTGTGCGCATGTTTTGTTTGGGGGGGGGGGGGGGGGGGTGTTGTGCGTTTGCTTGCTAGAGAGACAGTGTGTGCCCATGGGAGAGAGACAGAGGGAGAAACAGAGAGTGATCAACTGGAGGGATTCTGTCACACAGGAGAATGGTGAGGAACAGTGTCTAAGGATGCCATCCCAGTCCTAACCTGTCCTGTCAGACCCTGTGACGCACTGTCCTGCCATTCATCTCCTGTTAAAGGAGCTGTCCATTGGAGCTGTGGTGCTGAACCCTGCCTGACAGCCAGTTGGCTGAACAACACCCCAATTTTCTCTCAGAAATACGTCCTCACAAGACTTCAATCTACAGTATTGACAATGTATTGTTTTATAGCGTGTTTGTGAGTGTGTGTGGCCTTGTATGTGTGTGCACGATTGAATGCGTGCATCTCTGTGTGTGTGTGTGTGTGTGTGTGTGTGTGTGTGTGTGTGTGTGTGTTTGTTTGTTTGTATGTGTGTGTGTTTGTGTGTGTGTGTGCTTTCCTTTTCTCAGTGAACTAAATTGTTCTTGAAAAGATAATGGAATGTCCTATCCCTCCCTCTTGCACAGCTCCAGCCAGAGACAGGTCAGACTCCAGCTGGAAATTAAAACTGGTCAGGGAAAGAGAGAGGAAGAGAATGAGAGAAAGAGAGAAAAGGAGAGACAGAGAAACAGGGAGAGGGAGAGAGAAGAGAGGGAGAGAGAGGGAGAGACAGTGAGGAGATAGACAGACAGGCAGAGAGGAGGGAGAGAAGAAATAGATCTTAAAATCAGAGTCACTCAAGGCTACTGGGCACAAGGGCTCTGTGAAGATTGAGGGAGGAGGAAGAGAAGGAGAGAGATGGGCAGGAGGGCAGAGGACGAGACCTGATTTGCACAAATTACACATTTGCTTTGAGTTAAAGTTAATCTACCAAACAGGCTCCAAATTTATGTTTATAGCTGCAAACAGATAATTACTCACATTGGTGGATTCTTCTTCTACAGTGTTGCTATCAACTGTTAACTAGACATTCGGGTCTAGTTAGAGTCAGATTTCTACATTTACTTTCCAGTGTTCCCAATTCAGACAATATTTTCAAAGTTGTTACAGCATTACTGTATTAAGGACGAGCACAAACAAGGTGTTTCATGATATATGTGATGTTTGAACGACAGTTGACCAACGTACTGTAGCTACAGTGCTGTGCAATAGCTATGTGCTGTGAAAACCTTTCCAGTGCATTGGTACAGTAGAATTTATGCTGGTCATTTCAATTAAAATCCTTCACAAACTCTAACTTACATAAAACATTCCTTTCTGTCTTTAATAAGTATAGAGAGCAGCCAGGTTTACCTGTTCTACAGACTCCTACAGACCCCCTTAGTTAAACAGTCTACCTCCACACTCACAGGCCCCTCAGTCCGTCCGACAAGGACAGTCTACCTCCTCCCTACTCACAGCCTCCTCAGCGCGGTTGCCCCTGAGGCTGGTATAGGTGACCCTGTACTGGTCCACCAATGGGTCCTCCAGCTCCCAGGATGCATCTAGGCTGTTGGTGGTTTCGTCGCTGATCTTCAGGTTCCTCACACCCAGACGCACAACTAGACCAGACCAGACACAAAGAAATACATACTATGTAGAGTATCACATATATGCAGTGTATCATGCGGAATGAATAGAGCCATGGAGTGGACACAACAGGAAGCACATCACTTAAATATGAGGTGTGGTTTCCCTTCATTTTGTTATCCAAAAAATCATGATATAGTTCCAAAATTGCAACAAAAATGTTCAAGACAGCAGCTTTTATTATCTCAACAGAAATAGTTTTAAAGAAGTCAAACAGCGTTTACTCGGTGTGGAACTCCGCGCAACAGAGAACAGATGGAGACCCAGCAAGGCAAATGGAGGGTGGGGAGGGAGTCATGGGAAAACACGGAGCGTTTCCATAAACCAATCAGTCGTAATTCTTTTTTACAAAAATTGGGGCCTTTATTACCTGGGGTTGTGGTAGCAACCGTTGTCGTCCTGGCGACTGGGAAAACAGTCACATAAATGGGAAAATTCAATAGAAGTTGAGTATAATACAATAACAGCAATTGAAATGACTGTTTCCATTTGTCAACTTATTGTCCAAGGTACAAAAACAATATCTGACTTTGTCGTGAAGTACACATAAAAAATCCAAATGAAAGACAAATACAACTGGTCTGGTTCCTTCTCAAAGGAAAGTGTGTATGGTCTTACGTGTGGTCTCTAATACGGACGCAGTGGCACTCTCAGACTCGTCCTGGAAGATGGCAGTTAGCATAGCTTCATATTCTGTGAAGGGGCTCAGGCCAGTCAGACGGTAGGAGGCTGTATTGCCATTCAACACAACCTGGAGAGACAGAATCTTCCTCTTAGATATACAGTACTTTAAAGGCATTATGAATGTTTGAGTACATACAGGATAGGCCTGTTAACATAAAACATCAACGTGTGTTTGTGAGTTGTGCAATGTTCACTGTTCACTGAAATGCTCTTGGTCTGGATGGCGGAACCTTCCAGTCCTGCTCGCTCTCTCTCTTTCTCTCTCTGTCTCTCTCTCTCTTTCAATTCAATACAATTTCAGTTGCTTCATTGGCATGCTATTAGTATGCATCTCTCTCTTTTTTTGACTTTCTCTTCCATGCCCCCTTCTCATACTATTTCTGTCTATCTCCTACTCTCTCTCCCTCTCTCCTACCCTGTCTCACTCCTTCTCTGTCCTTCTCCTACTCTGTCTGACACCTTCTCTCTCCCTTTCTCCTACTCTCTCTTTCCTGCTCTCTCTCCCTCTCTCCTACACTGTCTCTCTCTCCCTCCTCTCTCTCTCCTGCTCTCCATCCCTCTCTTCTGCTCCAGTGAATCTAGGTAAACACATCGACCTGAGCTCCTATCTATAAAAAACAGCTGGCTTGGAAAGTCAGATTGTCGTTAAAGCTTATAGTGCATTGGACCACCTACACAGTCCAGAGTCTGGCAGCCCACAGCTCAGCGGCGGGCAATGATGATGTCACACTAGATGGACAGAGGGTTATTTTAGCAGCCAGACGGCTGGGGCTTTCACGATTTCAGAGCGCGGATCACATGACCACACCCAGATGGTTCTCTCTCTGGTGATGCGTGATGTTGACAACCAACAAAAATAACTGAAAAAACAACCCTGTAGCTGCTGCGAGGACTCTGATCCAACTAATTTAACGACTGCTTCAAGCCAAACTCATCCCAAACAGTTTTCGCACAGACACTAACGTTTCAGTCTGCTTCAAAAACAAAGACAGACAGGTGGATGTTACTGCACTGCTGACCTCCTTGGTGTCTCCTCCGTTTAGAGGGGCCCAGGACAGTTTGTAGAGGGCAATGTCCGTGGCAGCGTGACCCCAGGTGACCCGGAAGCTGTTGGTGGTGACCTCGCTGGCTCGCAGGTTCAGAGGCCCAGGCACAGGTGCTGATGGGGGTGGGAGGGGGGGCGGGGGGGGGGTGAGAAGTTGCACAGGTGTTGAGAGAAATGACGGGACAAGGACTGACCTGTTTTATGGGGCATCACATTCCAACATGCCCCTCCAACTCCCTTTCCTCCCTCACGCGCCTTCTGTAATATGTTAGATGTCAGTGTCGTTTTTAATAGCTTGTACCCAAAAAGTTACTGAAGTTTAATTGTTTGTGCCCAATGATTGAACTTTATTAACAAACTAAATTAAACTCAGCTTTGTTGTGACTTGAAGCTAAGGGTTGGGGGGGGGGAGAGGCTAAAGTAATTCCAAAATCGAATTTAGGGATCATGTCCCCCCCCGTGTCACAAAAATGAGGGTTGGATTGTTTCACACAAACAGCTACATTGTGCAGAATCAGCAAGGGATGCAGTAAAACAGGGTTTTAGTTTAATGGCTGCAGAGCAACCTTTCTATTTCACTGGCCATTCAGGTGAGGGCAATGAAACATCACTGTAAGGCCATGAAATTTCACGAAGTCTCTAAATTGTTTAACACCACGTAATTTAAGTTTACATTTTTAAGTGATGTTGGAGTGTTTTTTTTTCCCACAGGCGACACGGCAGTGGAAGAGAAGAGGGCAGGAGGAATTTGGAAGAAAAGAAAACAGCTAGAGTGAAATACAGACAAAAGGTCAAACCAAACAGGAATGAGAGAGCCTGGCAGCATGATAAGGGCTGTCTGTGACTCAGGCAGTGAAAATGAAAGCGCAATAATAATAAGCGCAATAAAACAAAGTCATCTTACTGGTTGTGAAGCTGTCTGTCAGAGGTTCTGATTGTCCCTCATCGTAAATGGCAAAGATGGCTACCGAGTATTCTGTCAAAGAGTTCAGGTCGTTCAAGGACCAGGAAGTGACTGGATCAACCTCCACCTGAGGATAGAATCATAAAAACACACACACACAACAGTTTGTATTGCTAGCCATGTGGGAACTCACAATTCAGTCACTGCAACCATAACCTAAAACCCCCTAAAAACCATAGCAGTAGCACAGAATTTGTGTGAACCAAGAAAATGTAACCACAATTTAATTATTATTATTTTTACAAGTGGAGACTTCAGCTCCCCACAAGAATAGTTAAACAACGCCTCGAGGCGTTGTTTAACTGAAAAGTGCATGTGAAGAGTGAGAAAATAAGAGTGAGAGAAAGAGAAAACTACAAGAAAAGACAAAATCTATTGGAAAGAAGTAAACATAAAAAACAAGTAAACAAGACTGATTTGGATCTAAACTGACAATTCACAGTGACAGACTACCTGACCACTGTGTCTGATCAAAAACCGAGGAAAACCCTAACCCCAACCCTATGAACAGACTCAGTGAGCACAGTCTGGAAACAGAAACAGGCCATCACAGGCAGACCAGACTACCCAAGGAGGAGAGGCTCTGTCTGCTCACAGGGAGAGGTGGAGCTCCCTTTCCTAACAGGATGTGAACTTAATATAGAAGATCAACAAAACAACATAATTGTTCCTAAATTGTACACAAGAATGTGGAACTTTAAATGGAGAGAAAATGGTTTACTTACATTTCTTGCCAGGTGAAATCATTCTATCATTCTGATTGGATTTTAAGAGCAGATTGACTGCTGTAAAAGAGGGGACTATTTGCATATATTGAAAATGTTCGCCCCAAAAAAGCTTAAAAATATATGAAATGTGCCTCATTGTATTCCAGTATTCTAAATAAACATGTTAAAACCTTTTCCTAAAATACTGAACCAGCAAACTTTGCAAAACACAACATTTGTTATTGCCAAAACTTATGGCCACGACTGTATGTATGTATGCATACTATTACTAACATGCCAATGAAGCAACTGAAATGTTATTGAATTGAAAGAGAGAGAGAGAATGGTATGTATAGAGCATGAGGATCACCTCTTCTGTCACCAGTCCGTCTGTCTTGACGCACATGATGCGGTAACCTCTGACCTCCCTCGCCGCCGCCTCCCAGGTCAGCCTGGCTGAGTTGTGGTTAATGTCAGAGAACTGCAGGTTCCTGGGTGGAGTCAGGGGCACTGCGAAAGGAGCACAATCAGCCAACACTCAACATCACAAGGAATGGAGCTTGTGTCCGGCACACTTTTTCCAGCACACCTGCCCCCCTATTTTGACGATCTGAAACGCAAGTACCAAACCGCAAAGCGCAAGTAACTTTGTGGGCGGGACTCCGGCTCGGTTGCTATTTTGCCAGCGGGATAAATGACTTTGCGCCTGGCGCAAATCTAAAATGGGTAGGTCCGAAGTAGCTACATTACTAATGGGTGTGGTTTGGGCGTAAGGTGCAATAAACCAATCAGAGCGTCATCTCACATTCCCTTTAAAAGCAGCGCTTGTTCCATGGCGGATTGCTATTATAACGGCGGATTTGCCAGGCGCACGCCAGGAGCGGTTCACAGCCAAGGAGACCGACGTTCTAGTCAGGGCCGTAACAGATAGACAAGTGACATTGTATGGGAAAGGCAGAGCAGTTTTCTCATTGCACTAAATTGCCCGCTCATGCTGCTCATTCAAATTCTTATTCTTATTTTTATATAGCCTACCCTATATTTTATTTTTTAAATTGTTTGGTTGTTGGAATTAGTTTAACTATTGTACTTTTTTACTTAATTTAAGACCCCTATATGTTTATTGTTTGCACCTTCCTGCCACAGTAAATTCCGTGTTTGTGTAACAGGCTACATGGCGAATAAACCGAATTCTGATTCTGATGCAGATGGGAGAAGAAACCCACCCAAATTAGCTTCGGTTGAACAGGCGTGGGAGAAAATTGGCACAATTGTTACAAATCATGTTCACATACATAGAGATTTCTCATGAAAATCTTTTTATAATCATTGAAGAAATGTAACACGCCATAAATCAAAACAATGTAACGTAGCTTCGCAGAAAGAAGACCCTGGCCTCGCCAGCAGTGTGCACGGACCAAGCTTGCGCCCTTAAAATAGCATCTGAATAATGCGCCATTGACTTTAGACCACGTTTTTCCTGGTCAGTGGCGGAATTGTTTTTCGGAAACTGCAAAATAGCACCAGGGAACGTTTGCACCGGAACACGCCTCCTTTTTCGCTGAACCGCCCACGGGAGCGCAAGGTCATTTCGACGTGCGTCTGTGGAGGGAAAAGTCAGCTTTGCGTCGAGTGCAAACTAGGAATGATACTTGCGTCGTTGACAAAGTCAATTGCGCTGGGTGCAAGATCGGGCCCCTGATGTCTATTGGCATGTTGCAACACCAGTAAGACTTGCTTATGCTTGTAATTACAATGATGTGGCTTGGAAGTACTTGTGATTTACATGCTAAGTCAAGTGAAACCTTATTCATGTGCTTTGGAAGAAGTAACCTTGAACAGTTCTATCAAATCCTGCATAACATGGAGTCTGATAAGGCATTGCTTGTTAGGTTCAATACAGGAAGTCAAATGATTACTCATGAGCCTGTGTACTTTTACAGCTAATGCTAATTATTCATGAAACCAATGTTGAGTCCAGGCCTAAAAGAAGGTTCTGGTAGAATCCAGTGTGTCAGGAGAGGGTCAGAGGTCACCCACAGGTGGTCTGCTGGTTGTTGATGGGGTCGCTGGCTTCCTCTCCGTACATAGCGTAAACCGACACGGTGTACTCTGTGTCTGGAGTTAACCCTTCCAACTCCAGGTCAGACACTGCCTCTGACACCCTCACCTGGCAGGACAAAAGGGGATTCGATTAGCTGAAATAATGTCTTTATCTGGAGGGCATTGCTTACGTCTACCAGGAAGATAAACCCTAACGCCTCGGTATTGGTCAGAATTTTCACACGGTAACGCATACACATTCAACTGTACACACAAAACTGCACACACAAACACACACATATAAGGCCATGTTCTCACTTGACTTCATTTTTCAACTGCCAGCGCCTTTTTTACATGCAACCTTATGGGAAAAGGAAAAAGGCAAAAAAAAAAGAAAGGCTTTTAAAAACTTCTAAAAAAGCGCAGCGTCCGACGCCTTTTTGAGTTCAATTTTCTCAACTTTTCAGAAAAGCGCTGGGTGACGTCAAGTGCTTTTCTGACAGCTGACCAATCAGGACGAGGAGAGTAGGTGCGCGTGTACCTTCTACCTTAGTTACCGGTGCCCCCAAAATAGACCAAGATGGACAAGGTACCAGTCGAATCACTTTTAGTTGCCGTTTCATACTACTCTGAGTTATACAACATGAGTAATAAAAGATACGCAAATATACAGTAGCTAGCTATCAATAAGTAACCAACGGAAAATAACGGATAATAATGTATCGCTAGAATGTATGATACCCGTTGTTAAGGTTACAGAAATCTCGCGCTGAAAGCGCTCAAAAGGCGCTCAAAAGGCGACCAAAAGGCGTTCAAAAGGCGCTCAAAAGGCGCTGAAGGTAGCGCTTTTTTCAACAACAAAAAAGTCAAGTGTGAACACGGCCTAACTGTACACACAATACTGCACACACAAACACATTCAACTGCACAGATACACACATACAACTGCAAATACAAAAACTGCACACACATACAGCTGCACACACAAAACTGCACACACTCACACACAAAATTGCAATTACTCATGCAAAACTGTTCACACACACACGTTGGGAGGTTCATAATAATAATAATAATAGATTTGATTTGTAACGCACTCTACATTTGAAACAAATTGTGCTGAAAGAGGTTCACCTCTTTCTCGCCGGAGGCTCCGTCGTCGGTCAGCGCCGCATAGAGGATCATGTACCCGGACACGCCCTCCGCTTTGCTCCAGCGTGCACGCATGGAATTGTGGGTAACATCATACAGCTCCAGTCCATTGGCCTTGGTAAGGGCCACTAAAAACGAAAATGTGTACACACACACACACACACACACACAAGCCCCCACACACACAAAGCAGAGCCGGAACATGAGGTTTGACCAGAGCCAACAGGACAGTTCAGCTTCTTCATCATTCGGCCCTTGAGTGAGCGTGTGTGTGAGTTGTGGGAAGCCTGCGGCAGGCGTGGGATCTTACATGTAGTTGCTGAGCCTCTGAGCGGCTCACTGGCGGAACTAGCATACACGGCGAACACAGCCACCTGGTACTCTGTCAGAGCGCTGAGGTGATGCAAGACCACCGAGCTCTCGCTGCCTTCCACCACCGCCTGGGAAACGACCGGAGCAAAAGGGGGCGAGGATGAGGAAGAGAGATTACAGTAAAGAGAGAGGGAGAAAGTAAGGGGGTTAAAAAAAGGTTGAAATGAAAAAAAGAATGTAGGCCGTTATAAGTAGCATAGCAGTTGTAGGAGGGATTAATGTGTGACAGAATGTCCTCCTCCGTAGTGCACTGGGAGAGAAACTGCACACTTGGGCCTTTCTAATCTGATCTGAGGATATCTGCTTAACGAGATCCGTGCTGCGGATTTAGAAATGATTCCTCGTGCGCCCCCGCACCCGCCCCCCTCCCACATGCATCTGGACTCCATCAAGTCAGTGGAATACAGTAAAGTGTGAAAGTGTGTACAGGAAACAACTAATAGTCACATAAATAACGATAAACACATCATCACACATTGGCTGCTGGATGACTGAAGTGTAGAGAAGGAAACGTGTGTGTGTGTGGGTGTGTACTGTCACCTCCTCTGGTCTACCCGTCTTCTCGGTGTAGTAGACGACGCGATACTTCTCCACGCGGCCGGGGGCGTGGCTCCAGGAGACTCGAAAACTCCGGGCCATGACCTCCGAGCTCACCAGGTTACTAGGGGCGCCTGACGGCTCCTCAGAGGGCACGACTGCAGAGATAAACAACCAGCTAATGGATACAGTCTGATACGTGTGTGTTTGTGTGTATCTATTGTGTAAGACGGTATGAGTGGACTGTAATCTGTGCACCATCTTCCAAGTGAGGTGTAGAGTAGCAGTACTCCAACGTAAGTGAAGATGACCACAATTATGCAGATTAGGAAGGCGTTGAGTTTTTAGATTAGGCGTCAAATTTTTAGATTAGATTAGGTAGCACGTCCCTACACCCTGACTGGGAGACAAACCATTTTTGATCTCCTTGTCCTGCTGTTCCACGCCGTCGCACACTGTCATGGTGAGGCCTTCTACGATGGAGCTCATGATGCTGAAGTCAGCCACGTTGTAGACGTGAGTGTCGTCCGGCTCCGTGGCGATGGACCTCAGCTCGTTCTCGTCGGCGTTCTTCACGCCTGGACAGGGAGAAAGGAGAAAGGAAGAAGCCACATGGGAAGAAGATGGTGACGGTGATGTGTTTTTTTTTTTCTTCTTACATTGCAAAGCCTTACTAACAAAAAATGCTTGGAGTTGTGACTGTTCGATGAGACTGCATTAGGTCTAGGAATGAGTTTTGATAGTTGCTGTTTATATTCTCAGAAGTTCTTTTTCAATCTATCAGATATGTTGACAGAGAGCAGGTTTTTCATGACAATGAGTGTGTGGTCCTGTACACATCAAGATAAAACGGTATTTAAGATACATTCGCTGTGGTACAAAACCCTTGAAGGATGAAATCCAAATGGCTTCATCCAAATGTGTCAGCCAGAACAAAACAAGGCTTGACAACATATGTGAT
Organism: Osmerus eperlanus; assembly: GCF_963692335.1. NCBI lineage: Eukaryota > Metazoa > Chordata > Actinopteri > Osmeriformes > Osmeridae > Osmerus > Osmerus eperlanus. The sequence goes on from NC_085024.1 coordinate 11,646,295, forward strand.
AGACCAACAATGTGGCCTAACAGCGGGCATCTCTAGCCTGAGGCCGGAGGCATGTGTGTTTGACCCTGCAGCACCGCGTGTCTCACCAATGGCGAAGAGCTCGATGCCAGCCTCCTTCAGGCTCTCCGCGGGGGGGATGACGTCATCCTGGGACTTCCCGTCCGTGATCAGGATCCCAACTTTGGGAACTCCGGGCCGGGAGCCATGCTCTGGCTTGAAGCTGTTCTCCAAGATATAGGTCAGCGCCAGGCCTTAGTAGTGGTACACGTATAAAATTAAATTCATGCTGGCGTCACTGTATCATGTTCCTAAAAAAACATTGGCAGGGGTGGTTCACCTGAATGTTTGGCACATTTAGACAGCATGTTTGTAAAAATAATGTGTGTACCTGTGAGAGTGTTTCCACCCTTATATGGCAGGTTCTTGACAGCATCAATCACAGCGTCCTTGGTAGTGAAGGCATTCAGGTTCCACTCAATCCTTGGGTCCCCACTATACTGGGCCAGACCTACAGACACACACACATACTGACTTTCGGGTTCATTCATGTAAAACAATGATTTAACACATCTTGTTCCTGGATATGTCACTATTTAGCTAAAGGAAGTGAGAGTTAGCTACAGGAAGTGAGAGATAAATACAGGAAGTGACAGTCAGCTAGTCAGTGTTAGCTACAGGTAATGAGAGTGAGTGAATTGTGAGGGATTATATTGGAGAAGCAGAAAGTGAGAGTTAGCTACAGACAATTATAGTTAGCAACAAGAAATAGAAGTCTCAGGAACTGATACAGTAGTTACACTTATCATTTAGTTATAGGAAGCAAGAGTAAGCTTTTGAAATCAAGGGCTCACCTATCCTGGTCTGGTCGATGCCCACACTGAAAGCTTTGACAAGGTTCTCCAGAAACATGCGGACCAATCTGAAGTTGATCCTGCCAATACTCCATGAGCCGTCCACCAAGATGACAATGTCAGCAATGGCCGCTGTCTTGCACACAAATGGCTCTACAGCAGAGAAGAGCACGTTGGAGAGGAGGCAGAATATGACATATACATGACATGAATGCAATACAATACAATGTCTATGCAGATCTGCACATACTAACATACCAATGTTAGTATTACCAATTCAATCCAAACACATCCTGTAGATAAACACTGTTGAGGGAAACAAACTCTTTTGTATTTTGTGTGCAGCTTCAAAACAGTCCAAGGAGTTATTTGAAATATGACAAAAGTAGGTTTTCAAAATGTAAGACAAGACACACATTTTAAGGTTGGATGATCAGGATATCTTTATTGAACATGCAGAAGAGTGGCTGCCAGAGCAGCACATTTATAACACAGTTTAATGACATGAAGCATTGTTTTTGCTTTACGCGAATGTACACATTTTAAGTTCATGTTCTGTGGACCATTTCTTCTAAGAACCAGAGACCGCCGAGATAGGGAGTCTGGCATGGTGAAGACTGTCCAGATCCAGGAGAGCTTTAATGAGACAGAGTGTGTGTGTGTGTGTGTGTGTGTGTGTGTGTGTGTGTGTGTGTGTGTGTGTGTGTACGTGTGAGTGAGTGTGTGTGTGTGTGTGTTTGTACGTGTGTGTGTGTGTTTGTATGTGTGCGTTTGATTGTGTCAGTGAGACAGCCAAAGAAGTGAGGGATAAAGTCTGGAGTTGGATAAACACACACTCCTGTTCCAGGGTGATGGATGGTTGCAGAAGTAGCTTAGGGAGGAAGAGGGCTGCCGAACACTGATGTCCCATCCCAGCCTCCCCTGGAGCTGTAAACTGTTCTAAAATGAATTTGGCTGGAGTTTGGAGGAGTTTATGTTGGTTGCTATGTGTCAGGTTCCTAAAAACTGGCAGGGTGGATGGTGAGATGTTTTGGCCCTCTAACAATCTGAATGAACTGTCCAACGTTTTAACTAGCTGGCTGCTTGATTAACTCCATGGATACCAAAGCACCAACAAAATGAGAATGTTATGCATTTTAATGAAAACGACGCTGATCTAAAAGGAATCATCCAAGCGGAGATGACAGCACGTTCCGGGCATGAAAGGTCAACGTCATCATTTCAAGTGTACTCCCTTTCTTTGCCTTCCGTATTATCAGCAAACAGAGAAATAGTCTGTCTCTTAGCATTACACCATGGTCATTCAACTCAGTCTGTCTGGAAATGTGAGCAAACTGTGCCATTTTGTTCCAACCATCTCCACTGATTAGCCTGCCGCAGCATTCAACACAATGCTCTGGGGAACAGAAGAGAGGGAGAGGCGTGAACAAAACATGACAATGCCAACATCATTAAACTCCACTCTATGGATGTTGTACGGTCCTGGGGCTTGAGAGCCAGTCGAGATTGAGGCTGTGAATAGAAACTCTGCCGCCTTGACGGTTTTTCCACCATTCCCCAGATTGGTGACTCGTAAAAGAAGTCAATTAAAAAACAACAATGTCGATTTTTGTATATCAATGTCAACAGTGTCGGGGGAAATTCCTTATCTTAGAATGAATGACTTTGCGGCTCCTTTGATGGTATTATCATCCTGAAGGTCTCTCTGTACCTGTGGCTCTCGGCACATTTCAGTTTCGAGACAGATGGGGGGGTAAGGGGATTACCTTCTCTATTTATTTCAACAGCGACACAAGCACACCCCCGCATACCCCCCCCCCCCCCCACACACACACACACACACAGACGGGCCCCCACCACACACACGTGCACACATGCACCCACGCACACACATACCACACCCCGGGAACAAAAGCTGTCCATCATTTCCCTCAGCCTCCAATCACTTACCGCAACAAAGCAGGCTCAAAGCAAGGCAGAGAGACTCGTAGAGACACGTTAAAGAGACTAAACACCAAACTTCCTACTCCCTTAAATGATGACACAGCAAAACCAGATATGAAAGGCTGACGCATCGGTGACTCAACTGAGCCTAATTTCAGGGACCCTGGCTAAAAGCCCCAGTAGCTCTGCGCTCCTCTGTCTGCTCACTGCTCCCAATGGGAAGCTGGTGCCCTACACCACTGCAGCAGCACATGAAAGGACAGCTAGTTGTTTAGTGTGGTGATAATAGCAGGGCCTTCCAGGGCCTAGCCCTCACATCAAACACAGCAGGCTTGACTGTGTGCGTGTCGGTATTTGTGTGAGAGACGGTGTGATTTCGGGTGGTGTTTACGTGTGCGGGGTGAGGGGTGAGCGGTGGACTGTGCATGTGTGCGTTTGTTTTTATAGGTGTGTGTAGGTGTGTGTATGTGTGTGTGCGAGAAAGTGTGTTTTCTTTAGTTCCATGCGGTCAAGGAGACAAGGGATTTAGAATGTAATCCTGTGAGTGGAAGGTCCTTCAGAGCGCTGCAGCGCCTAGTGGTTGGAGAAGACAGCAGGGGAAGTCCTGGCCTTAACCACACTCAGTTAACAGGTCTGCATGTCTCACCACAAAAAGTACACAAAACAGCCTCAGGTTCATGGTGATCTACATAGGAACAGGTGTATGTGCTGTCTAAATAACAGACAAATGCTAAATTGTGCTAAATTCAGAAAAAACTTTGACTGTTTTAGATGAATGCTGGAACACAAGAAAAAAATAATATCTAATAAGGAAGTCTAATTAGAAGTAAAACTGCAGAAAGGCATTTGCAGTGGGCTCAGGGATAGGCTCTATGCAAATAGCAAATATAAAAACAGACCAAACCTTTTTTTGCCGCCACACTGGAATGGAATGTGCTGTTTGCCATGTGACAGACACGGGGGCCTTTTGAGAATGAACAATCTGCTGTTTGTCTCAAGATTGGAATACTAATTGGTTCAAGTTATTAGAGTGGGTTTAGGGGATCCAGTATTCAGTATAACTGTACAGTACAGAACACTAACAGAAACACCATGCTAGTTCTGTGGGTGTCTGTGTGAGAGAAAGAGAAAAAGAAAGAAAGGTGTCAGAAAATCATAGGTACTTTTAAATCCTTTCAGAACCCTGAGTCAGCCTCCATGCAGAAGCAGCTACTACAGCAAGGCTGCTGCCTGTCCTCTCTCAGTCTGACACAAGAGCCACTGTGAAGAGGCCTGCCTGTGATGCCTATGACACAAGCCAAGCCTCTGGGAACCTCTTCTATGCCCCGAAAGGCAGAGCCTGAAGAATGAAAGGCCGTCTTTGTGAAGCACTGCATGCATACTTAATCAGTCAACTTCATCCATACACACTGCACAGTGCAGACAATGACGTAGCCACGTAAACTCTCCAATTTCAGGTCTGACTCAGTTCTTCTGGCCATGTGTGTGGCAGTGGACAATTGAATTTATGTCAGCGATTGAATGAAACAATGGCTGTGAATGTGACAATGTCCTTGACTGTGTTCCCTGCTTTCACACTTGCACAAAGGCTTCTCACATCCTCTTCTGTCAGAAAGAGAAGAGCACACAGACAGACAGACTGTCACACAGACAGACAGACTGTCACACAGACAGACAGGCAGGCAGACAGATTGTCCGACAAATAGACAGAAAGACAGACAGGTTGGCAGACAGGCAGGCACACTGTCAGGCACACTGTCAGACAGATAGACATACATACATGCATACATACATACATACATACATACATACATACATACAGACAGACAGGTTGGCAGACAGACAGACAGACAGGCACACTATCAGGCAGACATAGAAAGACAGACAGACAGACAGACAGACAGACACCAGTCAGGTCATATCACTGACCGTTGCCTGTGACAGAACAGTAACGAGGGGGCATGGTCCCGCCTACACACAGATTCCAGACCAGACTAATTGAAAACAGCAATGATTACAGTGTAATCCTGTCCCCCCGGGTCACACAGGCTTGCTCGGCACAGCGGGTCTGCCCTACTGGAAAATCCATCAGGCGGTGTATATCGCTGCCCTGGCTTCTCCCTCCACTCCTACTAAATGATTCTGTCAAACCCTGAAATTCATTGATGGCATATTTTCTCCACTTAATCATTCAAAGTAAGGAGCCTTTATCCTGTTAATGTGTTTAAGGGCATTTCTTCCCTTCTTTCCTTTCCTTCAAACTTCATTTTATTAACAAGTATTTCCCCTTGACAAGAATGATTTATGGATGACCTCCGTTTTGTTGGGGATCAGATGGAGTTTATTGTAATCTGCAAAGTTATTTATTTATTTTTTCCTCTGGCCTGATTGTTTCTCAGGGGCTGAGATTGCTGTAGTTAAAAAAAACAGTCAGCAAAACTTTCTGGGATCTTGAGAATGTCAAAGAATAATGACTTCTTTAACTGTCTTACATTAATCAAAATGCCCTGTGTAATGTAATGCAATGGATAATGTGCATAATTGGTACAGGCCATGTATACTCAAATAACGCTATGGCTGGCTATTTTTCAAAAAGATTAGCAATTTCCAAAATATTTAAAATGTTTAGAAGACGATGTTCCTTATTGATTATTACAGATGATGATGTTGGCCTATGTTGTTGTTGCTTAGATAATGTATTTATGTTGGAGTTTGAGTGACCATTACTAAAGTGATATTACTAGTGGGCAGAAAAACACACTAAACTATGCACAGGTTTTACTAAGGTGGGCGATTAATATTGATTAATTGAGTGTTTTCACACAAAAAATAACTGTGGCAACAGACCAGAAATCAGAGTTTAACAGGAAAGCAGTTGTTTGAAAGCAGCATTGCCTGAAAAACAACAAGAAACAGCTGTGTCTAAGAAAAGAGACATGTTTAAAGTTCACTGGCTAGTTCACTTCTATTTTTGTAGGGAAGGCAGGGAGTGACAAATCCAGAGGACAAGTGTTCCTTCTCCATTCAAAGACATGTTAGCAAATACATTAAAAACACACTCATTCATACAATATGACCACAACACAAGCCTCTGTCCCATGGACACTAAGACACAAACCAGACAGTCACATACACAAGCACACAAGCACCCCAAGGCACACACACATACACACGCACAGACTGACTTCAAACTATTTGTATTTGCATTTCCATAGTTTCTTATCAGCCAAAGAGTAGTTAATTATTGTTTCTATCTTTGTTTAAAATGTAACCTCATCCAAAGAGTGAATAAAGCCTTTTTTGAAGGAGCTGCAAAGCACCATTTATGACAGTAACCTTTGACAAAACATCTGGCACTACACTTTCAGTCTGACACATTCTGTGTATGTAGCTGTACAGCTACAGTAACCTTTAAAGCAGGAAACATTTGTTTAATAACATCCAAGCTGAGCGTCCCTTTTCTCTCAATCCCTGCAGTGGGAACAGTTGCTCTGTATTCTGTCTGCTTCTCCGGTCACAACACTTGAGACAGGTTAAGGGGAGTGGGGAGAGGGGGAGACAGGAAGTGAGGAAAGGGGGAAGAATCTTGGATGATGATTATAATTGACCTCTGGGATAATGAGTCCTTGTCCAGAGAATGGTAGGGTAACAACACATTGTGGGATTAGCCCCCCCACTCCACTCTAACTTCCCCCCCCACACCTTCTCCTCCAGAATATTGATATAGTGTTTAACTGAGGAGTCACAGCATCTCAGCTTGCACGATCTCCTGGCATTCAAACAAACAATATGTATAGCTAAACAGGACTACAAAAAAAAACATAAGAACTGAACTGATCCACTAATAGGATTACCTATTTAACTGTGTTCTCCTATTGTTATACACAGAAAGACTGGATATATTACGGGTGTATTTCTGCGTTGTTCCCTCAGGGCTGAAGATTGGAGGTCAAGGCTGGTCCCTGACTTTCAGAGGTGCTTTCTCACACTCCACCTCCCCAGACATCACCTGTTACCAGTGACTGTCCATCTATTCATCAAAACTCTCTGTGGTCTCATAATGACCCCATCCAACCTACACACAGACACACACACACTCACACACACACACCGTTGGACCCTCATGTTCACTCTCTGACTCACTCCCCCCCCCCTTTCTTCCTCCTTTCCCCCCCTCTCCTCCACTCTGTCTCTCTCTGTCTCTCTCTTCGCCCTCTCCCACTTGACCTTGTGGGTCAGGTAGTTTGAAACTCCAGTTTTGTCAGAAGGTTTTAACACTCTTGGCTGTCATTAGATCCACGACTGGGGAGGCAAAGACTAAATAAATGATCATGTAAGAGATTAAGGGGGCTATGAATAATGGGGGTGGGGCACTCCAGGATGGTGTCTTGTGGTGGGAAGATGGATGAGGACAGAATCCCATCGCCCTCCATCTCAACCATCCCCTGGACTCCATCGGATTGCCAGTCTTTTTATGCGAAGGAGGGTTATATATGTGTGTTTGTGAGTGTGTGCATTCGTGTGTGTAAATGAAACGGCTCCTTATTGAATAACCTATTGGTTATTCAATAAGGCTGTATAAACAGAACCCATGGGGGATTACACAACTTGTATTTGAAAAATATGTTCAAGTCATAGAACCATTACAGTATTGCTGCACCTGGTGGGGGAAAGGAGAGGGAGGGGGTCAGGGCCACTCCTACAGTTTGTTAAAGTCAGGGATGTTAAGCAAAACAATAACCTGCCAGACACCTCCCCGGCACTTATCATTAACAAACCTGGCAACCTTGCAACCAGTAATAACGAACATCACCACTTCCTCCACCTTCCATTTGCACAAGGACAAGACACGAAAAGCACTGCTGGCTACAATGCTGACTGTATATTTTCGTTTGTTTCTTTTGTCCCAAAGAATTAAAGTAGCAACAATTTTCCTTAAAGAGTTATTTTCACAAAATAACTGTTTTATTTTGCTTTAAAATGCTTTTGTAGAATACCAGGGAAAAAATCTTAACCTTTAAATTGCTTTGATTACATGAACTTACATAATGTAAGGTTCTTCAAGGGAAACCAATATTCTACTGTGAAAACGAAATATTGAAAACATTGATTACTGATTACATTTTATTTTAGAGACTATGCTTAAAAAAATAACTTTTGTACAAGCACAATCGGGTCATGGCTGTGTTTCTTTGACTACAGCCCTAATGATTTTGGATGTTGATGGCTGCATGATTATGCATGATGATGGTCAATGTGTACAGCAGTTTAGCTGGGCCAGCTAGGCACAGAGCTGTGTGGATTAGCCATATGGTAGCAGTGATTAGTGGGTAGTCTGCTGTTGAATTACTGTAATCTCCATGGAAACTTCATACAGTTGTTTAATCAATGAGAGATTAAGAGAGTCAAGACTTTATGACTGTCAGACATAGGACACTAAATGATCAAAAATTGAATCTCAAAACAAAAACAATAAAAACTAGAGAGGGTACAATTTCTGGGGAAATTGTAGGGTGTGCTTGCTTGCGTCGGTTGCACAGGGGTCCGTTTTTGAATGACATTTTTACAACTGATTTCTGTATATTTTATATGAAAATGCATAGTTATTATTTATAAAGAATAAATAGATTTAAAAAAAAACAGACAAAAATGCTGCTCATTTACAACTGAAAATACCAGTGAAGTGTAGAAGATGGAATCGCGATTCAAACAGTACCATCTGCTAACTGAAAATATGCCCCCCAAAACGTAAATAAGCTTGACATTTATTTAGTGGAAAATCGCTCATTCATAAAAAGCTCACTGGTAGCGATTATTGTCAGTAACAACGAAAAATGCGATATCCCTGTGTGGAGAAGCTGCCCCGGTAAATTGTACTACTACGGTACAGTACTACTAGTAAACTCAAACCGATGCCCGCAGAACTCCTTGTCCGTGTGCTCTTCTGAGCTTGCCAAATAGCCACTGCAGCACGCACACAGAAGTCCAGGTGTCGGACTCGGCACACAAGTCAGAATTGAGGTAGGCTAAGAAAACATTACAAAACTAAATAAAGTTTCTAAATGATAGGCCTACCCATCATCTTATTTTGACTAAAACATAAAAACAATATTACATGAAGCTCCAAAAAAAGTATTTGCGCTCAAATGAATGCGAAAAAATGTATGCGCTCGCATTAACTATTGATGTCCCTGCTAAAGCTGATATCAAACTTGCGTATCTGAACTGTTGTATAGTGGGTTAAGCAAGGGGAGTTTCTATAGCCGAGTAGTGTATTGTGCGCAGCAAGCTTGGAAGAAAAAAAGGGATATGAATAGGGGCCTGTGCCCCAGTAGAGTTTTATGTCTAACAACGCCCCTGGCATGGACATTGTCAATAAGATGCTTGTATTTGCCTTACTGTACTGATCCAAGTTATCAACTATTGTATGTCTGGCAGAATAATGTCTCGGAGCCCAAATCTCAATCAACCTCCTCCCTTGATGTATCATAGGCTACTCACTCATCATGTCTTTGCTTTATCAAATCTTTCTCAAAAGATTGCTACCAGTGCTATAGGCCTGTTGTAGATGTTGACAACACCTGTCTTGTGTCTTAGAAGAGGTAACTTAAACCTTAGAAATGTGTACTGTATAGGTACCATCACTACAGTTACACTGGTGTCTGTCTAGTGTGTGATTTAAAGTGTAAATGAGAGTCGTTTCCTAAGCAAACTAATACACAGATGTACTGTGTCACTATTTAAGCAAATCCACCAAAAACCTCAAACGTAGATAGATTCCATGGTTGTTTAGGAAGCTATAGCACTGACAAGCTAGCACACACACTACTTGAGTCAAAAGTCCCAGATCAGTTTTTCAATTGATGTAACAAACTATCACTCAAATTAGAGCCAATGCCCGTGTGAATACCGTCCCGTATGTGGTACTGGGGTTTTAACAGTTTAAGACGTCTGTAATTAGCCAAGTGGTCTTTACACCCTTGGCTACTAACCTGAACTTCAATGCCACATCCTTAACTTGATGTCAATCTGTTCAGGAAAATGTCCTCTACAGGACTGTAAAACCGCTAACATTTTCCAGTTGGGACTTCTGAGATATTTGAGTTTATGCCCGATGAGTGCCCGCACCCATTCACTTCAATGAAAAGCTTAACCCTTGTGTTATCTTCGGGTCATTCTGACCCATCAGCCGTGTGACCCACCGTCGTATTGCGACAAATTTACCTCATACAAAAACAAAGTGAAGCATTTTCTTTTAACCGTTGGGCTGTCGCAGACCCCCCACATTGCAAAGGTTAAAAGAAAATTATTTTTATTTGTTTTTGTATTGGGTAAAACTGGGTAAACACAACGATGGTTCGTTATGAACCTTTGGGTCATGTGACCCGAAGGCAGCACAAGGGTTAATGGAACTCCGACTCGGAATTTGAGCTTCAGGGATGCTTGACAAAAAAGTCACTCGTAACGGCTAATCAGCTAACATGTTAAAGTAGGCTACATCCAAAGTCACTGTCGTAAAACTAGCCTTTTTTTCACAAACTGCTGATTAACGGAAGTAGCTTCGAGGTAAAATTAAAAACCTTTAAAAACGTCTAAATTGAGCAAATATTGTTGATATTATTGTGCACACGTATTTCAGTATAGTTAATATGTAATTTAATTCCATAATTTCCCCGGAATAACTATTAAAACGTATTTCAGGAAAAACGCTCAAACGGGTTTGTCCTCCCTAGTACTAGACTACTGCTGTGTTCGTCTTGGTAGTGATTGCGTTGGTTGAATTGGATTTAACGTTCCGTTGTACGGTTTAAGCTGAAATTAATTATTTTCATGAACAGATTGACAACGTTTAGGCTGTGGCAATGAAGTTCAGGTTAGTAGTTAGATAGATTTTTGATTTAAGTAAGGGGAGTGCCGAACATGTTCTGTCGCCGTTTGACTTCCTACAGCTGTGTACTGTAGATGTTTTTGTAGTGTCTTGCGTAGGCTACAGTGATTCAGTGAGCAACACTGGTTTGAAACCACAGGTAATGATAATTTCACCCACAAATCGTTTACTTGTAATGTAATGTCATAATAAATCCTACAACGAAAATGTATTTGTGAGGAATGTTTATTTTAACGATTGAAAACAGATGCATCATAGACCACTATAGTATGTGTTGCCCGGGCAACAGAGGCTAATGTCATGATGCTAATACTTCAGTGACATAGTAGACTACTGTTTCCGAAAGTAGATGTACTTCCTTCATAAAATCAGCTTATATTGTACATTACACGTCACAATTGTGTGTCATATCACAAAGTAAAATTAGTAAATAGTTATCACCCTGGCCTCTTTGCTTGTGGCGTTTCTGCAGCTGCCTTGCAGTAAAGCAGTTAGCTTAGCTATCTCCCAGAAGTTAACGAGCTGCTAAACTAATGTTCTGCTAGAGGTAGTCACGCGAGTTTTCGTGACGTTAGTGACGTAAGTAGCGTCATTGACTGTGGCTAGCAAGTTAGCCACCGTTAGCTTCACTTTGCTATGGAAAAATTCTAGCGGCACTGTGTAGATTTGAATAGTCAAGAGATGGCGGTTACAATAAATTTATTTTGCTTATACAGATCATGATTTAACAAAGTACTTTGTGATCAGTCATAACGAAGGAGGTGCTAGCCACAGGTCGTTCGCCAGAGTGATACAGAACAACCCCAAAACCCTGCCTTATATAAACTTTAGATCAAATGGTTATTCTGAACTCTGTGATTGGTCAGCACTGCTCAGTGACAGTGACTTCATATCAAGTTCCCACGGTTCTTTATTGTGGCCTCTCTCCCCAAACCAGTAGATAGTAAAACCACAGGGGTTCACCAGTCAAATGGTCAACTGTCCTTTGTGTGGGCCACTTCAAACAAGTCTACAGGAAGGGTCAGAGCAGCAGATCACAATAACAATACAGTTGAATCCACATTTGTCTCCAGACCAACTGTCTCTTCCTCCCCAGGTGACAAGAACTCTCTCAGGTCACCCAGACTTCCCGTCTCCTAGTTATAAAACTGCAAATGGCATCTCTACCAAATGTAGTTGACTCTTAATCAACTTTAGACTTCCGTTAAAACACATTCCTCATATATGAAACACACACATTATAACTGTATTCCAAAATTTCCATGACAACTTTTCGCCACAAAAACTTAATTTCCACTTAAACCATGCAACGGAACGTAAATCCCAATAGAAGCAACTCAATCGCTACCAAGACGAAACTTTTGACACCTAGGTTGTCTATGTAGGCCAAATATTGACTGAGTTTTAGGGGGGCAAAAAGAATAATAAAAAGAATAATATATATGTGAGAGAACAAAGGTTGTGCTCTCGCCGAAGGCTTGAGCACACCCAACTATTAAAGAGCAGATTTGACAGATTTGGAACGTCTTTGTCAGCAGGTGTCTGTTGTGCATTCCTCAGTAACAACCAATAACTCCAAGTACTTCCTGGCCCTCAGTCCTGCCCCCTAACAAAGCAGGTCAGCCCAGACCATTATCAGTCCCCACACCTATTATGGGATGCTTGTGAGTGAGACAGACGTGCCCTCTGATCTGTCAGGCCTCTTACTGCAGGTCCAGACAAAGTCTGCCCCAAGGCTGCATCAACTAGATCCAGGCGCTCAAACTAATGGCTTTTCGGGATGCTAGCTCCGTGACACCTCTCCCTTAAAACACCCCTAAGTACTGTACTTCCTTCCTTTCTTTATGTCGTCGATTCCAAACTTCCTTCCTTCCTTTTCTTTCCACCCTCCTTCGTTCCTCCCTTTATTACTTTCTCTCCTTTTCCAATCATTCCTTTCATCTGGCCTTTCTTACTTTGTGTGGGGAGAGTGGCTTCAGAAGCAGACACATCCCGTCCAGCCAGACGTTTTTTTGAAGTCTGGAAAGCTATCACCTATAGACCTTTTAGCCCCAAATAGAATTATTTTTGGTCACAGCGACTAATGAAAGCTTTGTGTCGAATTTATGATGACACAAATTAGTGAATAAGCACGCTAGTAGGCTAGTATCAGTAGTTCATAGCTAAAAGCAAACATCTTTGTTCTTTGTTTTTGCTTTGTTTTTGCATCAAGGGCCATCAGTTTAGTCAGCCTTGCAGACTATACAGTGAGCTGTATAATTCAGTCTGATACAAGGCCCTCGACAGTAGTATCTCAAAGCGAATACATCCATGAAATGAAGAGTTGTATGTGAGTGGGACGACTGAGGCCGACCCAGCTGGTGAAGTTATTTTTCCAACATTGATCCAACGGATAATGAAACCCAACTCAATCATCCATGCTCTTACAAAGTACCCACAATTCCTGACATCTACGTTCTATCAGTAACCTCCTACCATCCAGTAACAAACCCCTGTTTACAGGAGTTAATGGCAAGAAATGCCAGCCAAAGAGACTTTCAATACTGTAAAAACAAAGACTTTCACACAGAACCGCCAGTTAGTGTCTGAGACCCTGCCACAGGAAGATTCATGTCTGAGTCTTCGTCTGATGGCCATCGATCCCCCTGACCCTTGCGTTATGGTAAAGAGATCAGGGTTTGGCTTGGAGGGGTGCACATAGCACACTATCTCCACCCAGTTCAGCAAATGCATTCCTTTCCATTCTCACGTTTCATAGAGAAGAGGGGGAACATATTTAGTAGCGAAAGAGGGCATTTTTCTGCCAACCAAATAAACAGACTTCCATTAGTCAGCTGGTCGGGAAGGGAAGAGAGAGGGCGAAAGAGAGAGAGATTGAGAGAAAAAAAGACAGAGGGAGAGAGAGGGAAAGATATATATAGAAAGAGAGAGTAAGTGAGAGAGAGAGAAAGAGGGAGAGAGGGAGAGAGGGAGAGAAAAAAAAACGTAAAAGAGAGAGAGAAAGAGAGACAAATGTGTTTTTACACTATTGAAATGAAATCACTTTCCTTTCATTTGGAGTCATGAGCCCATTGTGTCTCAGCAAACTAGAGAGGCAACAAACTAAAAAAAGGTTATCCGTGAGCAGTCATTTGAAAAGGTTATTTAACTTTACCATACATACAATTTCTGTACATAACCCCAAATTTACAAAATTAGTTTTAGCTGTCCTGTTGATTCATACAATTTTTCCAAAAATAACATTTGGTTTGAGGCACATATTTTATCATTTATCAATTTTATTGGGTGTGCTCAAGCCTTCGGCGATAGCACAACCTTTGTTCTCTCACATATATATTTATTTATTTATTATTGTTTATTTTCGCCCCCCTAAGGATCAGTCAATATTTGGACTAGATACACAACGGCGGTGTCAAAAGGTTCGTCTTGGTAGCGATTGCGTTGGTTGTATTATTATTTACGTTCCGTTGCATGGTTTAAGTAGAAATTGCGTCTTTGTTGTGAAAAGTGAAGCTAACGGTGGCTAATTTGCTAGCCACAGTCACTGACGTTACTTACGTCACTAACGTCACGAAAACACGCGTGACTACCTGTAGCAGAACATTCGTTTCACATCTGTTAACTTGGGGGATGGCTAGGCTAACTATAGCTTTACTGCAAGGCAGCTGCAGGAACGCCACAAGCAAAGAGGCCAGGGTGATAACTATTTACTCATTTTACTTTGTGATGTGAAACACAATTATGAAATGTAATGTACAATATTAGCTGATATTATTAAGGAAGTAGGCCCACATCTACTTTTGGAAACGGTAGTCTACTATTTCACTGAAGCATTAGCATCATGACATTAGCCTCTGTTGCCCGGGCAACACATACTACAGTGGTCTATGATGCATCTGTTTTCAATCTTTAAAATAAACATTCCTCACAAATACATTTTCGTTGTAGGATTTATTATGACATTACATTACAAGTAAACGATTTGTGGGTGAAATGATCATTACCTGTGGTTTCAAACCAGTGTTGCTCACTGCAACGCTGTAGCCTACGCGAGACACTACAAAAACATCTACACAGCTGTAGGAAGTCAAACGGCGACAGAACATGTTCGGCACTCCCCTTACTTAAATCAAAAGTCTATCTAACTACTAACCTGAACTTCATTGCCACAGCCTAAACGTTGTCAATCTGTTCATGAAAATAATTAATTTCAGCCTAAACCATACAACGGAACGTTAAATCCAATTCAACCAACGCAATCGCTACCAAGACGAACACAGCAGTAGTCTACTAGTACTGTACCGTAGTAGTACAATTTACCGGGGCAGCTTCTCCACACAGGGCTATATCGCATTTTGCATTGTTACTGACAATGGTCGCTACCAGTGAGCTTTTTATGAATGAGCGATTTTCCACTAAATAAATGTCAAGCTTATTTACGTTTTGGGGGGCATATTTTCAGTTAGCAGATGGTACTGTTTGAATCGCGATTCCATCTTCTACTGCCGGGTAACGTCGTAGAATAATCTTCAAAGGGGGTTCTTTATTAATGAATGAATGCAATGAGTAGGCTACATGCCTGAAAATATCACGAGAAGGGAAAAACTTAAAATGACGTTTAAGTCATAGAGATTAGGTCAATTTTTACACCGGTCTGCCAAATGTATTCGTTTTGATTCAACGATGAGGCTGCCTCTTGCAGGGGAAATGAGAAGACATCTATTTCATTCTACACTTCACTCGTATTTTCAGTTGTAAATGAGCAGCATTTTTGTCTGTTTTTTTTAAATCTATTTAATCTTTATAAATAATAACTATGCATTTTCATATAAAATATACAGAAATCAGTTGTAAAAATGACATTCAAAAACGGACCCCTGTGCAACCGACGCAAGCAAGCACACCCTACAATTTCCCCAGAAATTGTACCCTCTCTAGTTTTTCCCCCTCTCCCTACTGTAAACCACTTTGGCAAGTTTGTTAACTTTAACATCCCATGAAAGTAAATGTATTGTATTGGAATGGTATTGAAAAGTGTGTGGGTGTTTGATTGTTTGAGAGAGGGAGAAACAAACCTGCAAATAGAAAGACACACACACACACATACCTCCAGAGATCTCATTGACATGTTCAAGTCCAGGTGGTTCACTCATCTTTGGGGGCTGGACATCCTCTCCCTCTGGGTCTTCATCCTGGGCTGGGGGGCGTAGGGGGCACACATTACAGTCAGGTCAGCTGGAGTCAGTTCCAATACCATAAATTAGAACAGAACAGAATACAAATAACAGAATAGAATAGAATAGGGTCGATAAGAATAGAATACCATTCATTGGGAAACCATCACCTCCCTTTAATAGACTGAGAACAGGAGCAACCGTTTTTATAAGTCACATTTCAATCCAACAAAAAAAGGCCACCATGCCTGAGAGACGTAGATGATATCCCCTACCTGTATAGTCTCCCTGGAGAGCTTTGCTCTGCTGGTTCCCACTCAAGGCGATGACACTGACCGTGTATTCCTTTGTGGGATCGAAATCTGTTATCACCACTTTAGTCTCCCTTTTTGGAATGCGCAGCTCGTTCTGTTTCCCACCTGGAAGAGGAATGAGAGAGGAACGGCATCAGTATTCACTACCTCCATTTTTCATCACTGTTAACAAAGCAATCAGTGGTTCATTCCCTGTTCAAGCACTGGGAGTTTCAATGTCAAGCATTGTTGTGTACAGCAGTGGACTGACTACTGGGAGTCTTGTTGCCAGAAGCCTGTCTGTATGTGTGTGTGTGTTTGGAGCTGTGTGTGTTGGGCATTGAGGGCAGAGCTAAAACCAAAGGTGATCGCTACTGATGCAGCACGCATCAGCGTTGCGTCTGTTGTGAGAAAATAACTAAGTTACTAATCATAGCAAGAAATTTAAAATCAACAATACATTTTGGGTTACATACAAACACACACTCCTCTCTTCTCCTGTCCTCTCCTTTCTCTTCCTCTCCATTCTTCTCATCTAGACCTTGGCAAGCACATCTACTGTGTAGTGGACTTCAGGTCACATTATTGACCAATTAGGCTCATTCAGATCCCCCAGCCCTGTGGAGATCGATAGACAGATAGACTGGGCCTGCTTTATCAGCTCCAATCACACTACCTGCTCCAGAGGGGTGTTGAAAGTGTCAAGTCAGGAGTGGCCAGACAAATACGAATAGACTAGAATTCTGCATTGATTCCGTGAATCATTGCAAAGAAATCCATGCTAATATGCTGACACACAGCAGTAAATGCAAGTCTGCAAGTCAAGACAGCATAGAGAGTTTATGTAGATTCTCAGAACAGTAGTGTGCCTAACCTCATTCTATAATATCACCACACAAGGTACAATGCAGAGATATTTCCCCTCATACTTGAAAATGCAATACGAGACTTTTAGAACGTGCGTACACGTGTGCAGTTGTGTGTGTGTGTTTGTAAAACTCCACTGGGTGGTCCTGAAGACCTGCCTGATGAGACAGAGGGGGAACGAGGGAGGGAGACCGAGCGAGAGTAACCAGCGAGGGAGACCGCACTTCACTGATGCGGACAGGTCTTTCTTCAGAAACATGATCAACCTGATGATATACTGCAGTTGCCTCTGCGCTGGGATCTGGTATCTGTTCCAGTATATGGAAGACCTGGCACAGTGAACACATGTAGCCAGAGTAGGCTGTACACTGCCCAAGCTAGCTGGCCTGGTTAAGTATATTATTTACTATTTAAGTGTATTATTACCTTATTTTGACAGGCCCTTCATACAGTAGACAGTCTGTAGATAAAGAACAAATACTCAATAAGCTAACCCTAAATGTATGCTTTTGTTAGACTGTTGATAGCATATAGCTTTTAATGTCTATTGAAAAGATTCATAGATTGCAAGATCTTCAGAAGTGACCCCTTTCTCTTGGATAAATGTCTCTCATTGCAGATGTCTTCAGTGCAAGAGACCAACTATACTGTAGTAGAGAAATGTTCCTTTTCTGAAGCATGTTAGCATTCAGGATTAAGACCTATGTCCTTCAAAGAATCACAAATATGTCAGATTCCTTTGTTGTTCTCTTTGTTCTTAAAGTGTATCGGTTTACAACCGAGGGGCCAGTTTGGCGGTCTGATAGCACACTGTTGGCCACATGCTGAGCAAAACCTGCAGTGACAGTATCAGTGCCCAGATCACTCCTTAATCCCAGATTGTTATGGGCTCAGAATGACAAGTCAAAGTCAAACAAGGTGAATATACTTCCCCACTGAAATGTGTCACTATCACATCTCCTCACAATCAGTTTTTATATAAGACCTACTCCCTCAGAGGAAGTCTTTGGTAAGATGCGCTTGGAGAATATAATAGTTAATTTTCTAAAATGCAGTATGCACAGACATCATAGGAAAAGGTACACTGAGAGAAGGAATCTTCCATGTAGAACCTGTGCCTTTAGGGAAAACACGAAATAAAAAGGTTTGGGGTAGAACCTTTTCTAGGTCTGACAGAAAACATTTGGGTCCTAGTTTCAGCCTTTGACAGAGTTATGTGAGGAAGCACATATCTACATACAGTATATCAAATAAGGTTCTCCCTTATATGATGGCACCCCCTTAAGGGGGTTCCATCTTGGACATCTCATTCTGAGGGTTCCCCTAAACAGATAAATGCTTCTGAGAATGAAAGATCATCGTGCATCTTACCTGGTTTGGTGACGTATATAAATATATAGCTGTCAAAATCTCCCTTCGGTTCTTTCCATGAGACATGCAATTTGTTTGTTCCCAGTTCTTTAAACCGTATTCTTCGTGGACTTGGAACTGGAATAAAAATAAAATGTCCTATTAACACAGTGTCATTCTGATAAACCTGGTAAATTGATGAATATGTGAGACTCAATCCTGTGGTGTTTGTGCAACAAATGTGAGACGTCAGCTTTGTTAGTGACATTCATGCACTCACAAACAAACACACACACATAGATCTGCAACAAAATGAACCAAATATGACCAGGCAACAAACAGTGCACGGCACAAAGACACAGTGGTGAACGAGGTTGTGCTGCCAACCGTCTCTCTCTCACTCCCTCAATACATTCTGTAAAATAGATGGAAGTCTCTAAGCCGATTACATCATCTGCAAATCCTTCCAAGACAGCAGGTGTTTCAGATTCTAAAATCAGCGAATGTTTTATCTATACAGTTTAGTTCCATGGAGAATCCATCTATGGTAGGAACCGTATGATATTTTCCCTTCTGTCACAGTGGAAACTTCAACAGTCTCTCCTCAGAATGACATTGAAACAGCCAGCTTGATATCTACAGTTTGCATTCTGGCATGGTGATGGCATTAACAGAAGTAGCTGCAGAGAGAAGATTGCGGCTTGACAGATTGTTTCTCAGCTGTAGAATACAGAATACTCTACTACTGATTCATGTCATTGTCAAGTGTTCACCTAATTGAGTTAGTTAGTTTACGTAACGGCGTAAATCCCCACAACCACACCACTTTTTTCCCACATTGAAAGTGTGGATGTTAAACCAAGGTTTTTTGTTAATCACACCCGAGCCCCACCAAAAACCACAACCATTTGCTTCCTCATCAACCAGCTCTGAGAGAAAGGAGCGTCAATTGTCATCTTTATATGTCTACATTCTTGAAGATGACAAATGGTCAATTTTCCATCAATCTGTGTCCATCAGAACCAGAGTGAAGACATATAAGGATAATTGGGCAAACAGAAATATAGCATTGCCGTGAAAGAGGTTGTGGAAAAGAGAGGAGTGTGAATAAGGGAGACACAATGCTCACAAACCTGATGGGTATCCCTTTGTCAAGTGGCAATCCAACCTCCTCCATAACTTGAACATTGTGTGAGCGTGCACACCTGTGTTGTGCTTCACACCTGTGCTCTGCCATCCACCTGTGAGCTGACGTCTACCCACGCGAAAAGCCAAGGCATGTTTTATGTGGCCATAAAGTAACGTCGTAAACGAGCCACTTTCTAAAATCCAATTCAAAGCCAAGCGCATAACGAAACTATCATTCTTATAATTTCTCTTTTGGGTTTATGCTTAATGAAGAATAAGTAGCACTACAAATTCACGCTTTAAGCCTGAGTGATTGCATATGAATTGGGTCGACGGAGAACCGCTAATAACTTGGTGAGCATTGTCACCAGTGGCAGGGGGCTGGGGGTTTGGGGGTTGAGGGGGATGGAGGCTGGGGTATGGGGAGCTTGGGGCTTGGGGGGCTGAGGGCTTGGGGGTTCAGGGACTGGGGGCTGGGGGCTTGAGTTGAGTTGGAATGCGTCTCCCAACCGTGACTTAAAAGACCCGTAGAACAAGAGTAAGAGAGTGAATAATTAAACAAATACCTTTGGGTGTGAGCTTTCTCAGTATGGAGAGATCAGGAACTTCATGGTATGGATTAATATAACCGAAAAACCTGCTCCTAATCTGGGATCTGGAGGTGAATCTCCCTGAGAATGGGTTCTTTGCCAGCTACCCCTCTTCCAAGTTGGCATACCCTTTACTTTTGCTCCTCAGAGATGAACCCTGAAGTCTGTGACAGCTTGTGCAGGCTGGTGTGTTTTCCTCACGAGTTTGAGTGTGACAAGTGCTGAGTTGTCATTTTGTTGCGGAGACAGGTTTAAAAGCGAAGTTGTATGCGTGGGTGCGTGGGTGGGTGTGTGTGCACGCGCGCACTATCTATTCATTAGAGCAGTGCACCACGACTCTGTACCAGTCTTTGATGTGGTTTATCTGTGTGCTCTGTGAGGACACTCCTGCCTCAGTGTTGGCAGATAAGACGTCACCCAAATCCACCAAGTCTTTTATCAGCGCTCTTCCGCTTGTGTACCTTGCTGAAGCCCTCATCGCCTTGGAACGTTTATCTTTTCAGCAACATGAAAATCCATACAGAGAGTATATGAAAATGTAGGCCTCAGCTTCCCCATGTACGCTGTGCAGTAGAGTTTGACAGGTTTACTCTGAGCTGTTCCAGTCTTAAGGACTTTGGCAAAATGTTTTATTGGGTGTGCTCAAGCCTTCGGCGAGAGCACAACCTTTGTTCTCTCACATATATATTATTATTGTGAGAATGCTGTTCAGCATTCTCACTATTGTTTTTCAACTTCTTAGTTCTTCCGCCGTTTTTTGGCCTTTAACTCGTTCTGCATACTTTAACCGATTCCTACAACTTTTGTATCAAAACGTTCAGCTCCTTCATGAGATGATGGCTATGACTTTTGGTATTTCTCACTTTTATACTTTTTAAGACATTAAGGTTTTTGTGCAAATTATTCTCCCATTAAAAGTAATGGTAAATCCTTTCAAATCATTAAAAAGCTTCCTCCTCTTTCAAACGTAACTACTTCAGCTTACTTTCAGCTAGAGACACCATTCAACCTTTAAAATGTTCACAAGACATTCAGCTATTCCCAAATGATTCAGCTTTTTCAAATGTTCAGCCAATTTTGAATTATGACTGTGAATTTTGAATTATGACTATGAATTAGTTTGAAATACATTACAATGTTTGCTCCTTCTTGATTTTTATGAATGAGCAGCTGCTCTTTTTCTGATATTCAACTAATTTGTCAAACAAATTCCTCTAACGTTCATATAGTTTAACTTACAGAAACAAGTTATACCTTAAAATGTAGGAAAAATTGTCCTCTTTCAGCCAATGTAACTACTAAAGAGCTCACATTTACAGATTTTCAGCTATGAGCCTTGAAGCGAGAGCAGCCTTTCAAATTCTCTCACTAACTTCAATGGAGAGGTGAGTAAAATCAGTCAGAGAAAGCAAGAAGGAACAAGATTTTGAAACTGCCGATAGAGTCGTATTTCTGACCGCACAGACATATAAAGGACATCACTGGTTTCGGCAGAGTCTTGGGTCTCGGAAAATATCCTTATATTTTGGATTGGACGTATAGTTTTGCGTCTAGGTCAACTTGTTTGAGGTGTGGATGCTAGGTAAATGTTCGTTTTTCTCTCTGCCTAGCTCGTTAGCTATCACAGCTGCGCCATCACCGTGGCAACCAAACAAACAAGCACCAGGAAAGCAAAAGGAACACGTTTTTGAAACTGCAGGTAGAGTCGTATTTCTGACTGCACATACATATAAAGAATATCTCTGGTTTCGGCAGTGTCTTGGGTCTCGGAAAATATCCTTATATTTTGGATTGGACGTACAGTTTTGCGTCTAGGTTATCTTGTTTGAGGTGTGGATTCTAGCTACATTTCTCTTATTCTCTGCCCTCAGCGCGTTAGCAATCATAGCTGCACCATCACCGTAACGACAGACACGCACCACTCAGTCTCTCACACAGGTGATTGGTACGTTTACTTGACCATGAGAAACACGATTACTAGCAATTGTCGGTTTATGCCAATAATACGATTACTCCGTTTACATGTGTAATTAGTTATGCGATTACTCAATAAACGCGTCTACATGATTCTTTTTTATTAATCGTTGTATGCTCCACGGACAAAACTTGCACCATCATCCTTCTGCAACAAAGTGTCGCCGTGTCTTCCTGTATCGGCTCTACTGCTGTATGTTTCATTCCATCAACACATTGAATCCTACTAAGAAAGCCGAGTAAACGCACTCAATGGTAGGCTACATCTGCTACTGCTATTACTATCCCAACTATAATTTCAGCTGTTAAAACGATAATATTCTTGTTCCGACTAGCTAGCCTACTTCTTCTGTTTAACAGTTCAGCTTTCAGCTTCTCCCGCATTGTAGGCTATTTTAGCTCTTAGCTTTGTTAAGATGATGCAGATGATGCAGTTCAGCTTCCACACTGCCTCTTTTGTGTGACTCACACATTTTTGAAATTCATTTCAGCTTGCGGGTATTTTCTCATTTCTCACTTCTATACTTTTTAAAATATTAAGGTTTTTGTGCAAATTATTCTCCCTTTAAAAGTAATGGTAAATCCTTTCAAATCATTGTTGGAATGCTGCTCCAGTCCCTTTCAAAAATACCTTTCGGTTGCTTTGAAGCTTCAGCTTATAACTTTCTACTAAATTTTCACTATTTTCAGCTTTTTTAGCATGGTCAGCTATCCCCATTCAGGTTTTCAGCATTCTCACTGCTGTTTCGCAGGAACAGCCGTTTCTAGTTATTATTATTTTTATTTCTTTTTGCCCCCCTAAAACTCAGTCAATATTTGGCCTACATAGACAACGTAGGTGTCAAAAGTTTCGTCTTGGTAGCGATTGAGTTGCTTGTATTGGGATTTACGTTCCGTTGCACGGTTTAAGTAGAAATTACGTTTTTGTGTCGAAAAGTGAAGCTAACGGTGGCTAACTTGCTAACCACAGTCAATGACGCTACTTACGTCACTAACGTCACGAAAACTCGCGTGACTACCTCTAGCAGAATATTAGTTTAGCAGCTCGTTAACTTCTGGGAGATAGCTAGGCTAACTATAGCTTTACTGCAAGGCAGCTGCAGAAACGCCACAAGCAAAGAGGCCAGGTGATAACTATTTACTCATTTTACTTTGTGATATGACACACAATTGTGATGTGTAATGTACAATATAAGCTGATATTATTAAGGAAGTACATCTACTTTCGGAAACAGTAGTCTACTATTTCACTGAAGTATTAGCATCATGACATTAGCCTGTGTTGCCCGGGCAACACATACTACAGTGGTCTATGATGTAGCGTTATCTGTTTTCAATCGTTAAAATAAACATTCCTCACATATACATTTTCGTTGTAGGGTTTATTCTGACATTAGTAAACGATTTGTTGATGAAAAAACCATTACCTGTGGTTTCAAACCAGTGTAGCTTACTGCAACGCTGTAGCTTACGTGAGACACACTACAAAAACATCTAGCTTACACAACTGTAGGAAGTCAAACGGCGACAGAACATGTTCGGCACTCCCCTTACTTAAATCAAAAGTCTATCTAACTACTAACCTGAACTTCATTGCCACAGCCTAAACGTTGTCAATCTGTTCATGAAAATAATTAATTTCAGCTTAAACCGTACAACGGAACGTTAAATCCAATTCAACCAACGCAATCGCTACCAAGACGAACACAGCAGTAGTCTAGTACTGTACCGTAGTAGTACAATTTACCGGGCAGCTTACTGACAATGATCGCTACCAGTGAGCTTTTTATGAATGAGCGATTTTCCACTAAATAAATGTCAAGCTTATTTACGTTTTGGGGGGCATATTTTCAGTTAGCAGATGGTACTGTTTGAATCGCGATTCCATCTTCTACTGCCGGGTAACGTCGTAGAATAATCTTCAAAGGGGGTTCTTTATTAATGAATGAATGCAATGAGTAGGCTAAATGCCTGAAAATATCATGAGAAGGGAAAAACTTAAAATGACGTTTAAGTCATAGAGATTAGGTCAATTTTTACACCGGTCTGCCCAATTTATTCGTTTTGTTTCAACGATGAGGCTGCCTCTTGCAGGAGAAATGAGAAGACATCTATTTCATTCTACACTTCACTCGTATTTTCAGTTGTAAATGAGCAGCAAAAAAAAAAATGCTTTTAAATCTATGTCATCTTTATAAATAATAAGTATGCATTTTTATATAAAATATACAGAAATATCAGTTGTAAAAATGTCATTCAAAAACGGACCCCTGTGCAACCGACGCAAGCAAGCACACCCTACAATTTCCCCAGAAATTGTACCCTCTCTAGTTTATTTAATGATTTCCTTCATTTAAACGCAGGCAGGATTTTAAAGAATCCAGCTTTTGTGCTTTAATTATACACAGACATGTTTAGATATATTCCCTACATTTGCTGTGAGGACGCTTTTTTGTGTCTCTGTGTCAAAACTGCTAATTACTAATCAGTCGCCCATTGCCCACATTAATTCAGCAATCTACAGGGAAACACACACGTACACACACAATTTTACACACACAAACAAAAAATTCCACTGCTTTTAAATGAGCCAATCTGAGACCTAATGTGGTGCTGTGCGGTAGAGCACGGCCTTGACCTGCCCAGACAGCCAATCAATAGTGAATCATTACACTTAACGATGCTGTCATAATCAGTAGAGTCGAGATTCCTAACAACACCTCACAGCAGAAAAGGAGGATAAAATGGATTATCAGAGTAGACGATAAGCAAACTGAGTGGAGACACACCATGGAATACTATATTCATGAGATGAGGAAAACGTAAATGGTGACCGTTGAAATAAAAATAATTATTTTACGCTTTGCGACCTGCTTGATATTCAAATGGGATCATCAGAACAAATCCCTCCAAGATCCCTACTGCTCGGCAAACTTTTTTTTTTCTTTCACACAAAGCCCGGAGATGATAGACGGAACACATACTCAGTCTAGACTGTGCTGATATTGTTCAATTGGTGTGGGATTGTGGGATTGATATGATTTGTTTTTCTTTTCATTATTTCTTAAAATAGTTCATGACCATCTATAGTTTCTCTCACTCCAAGGCCGAGAAGGAATGTGAGCCACAATACACAAGCACACTCATGGGAAATTCAATGTTTAAATCTCCCTTTAGTCCTTGACCAGTCACATATTGCCATTCAGATATTATCTCAGTATGGATAGTTTACCACATCCTGTTCACAGTGTTGCAAGACCAAGGCCAGGACAAATAGCAAGCGGCCTAAGACAGAGAGCACCACAGTGAGAACAATCACCTTGAGGAGATCAAGCTGATGGATATTATCCACAGTCTGATCACAGCAGTCATCAGATACAACTCTATACTGTAATATCCTGTTTTCTCAAGTTGTTTTGTTATTCTTAAGCTTGAACATAAGCAAGCATAACAATACATAACATAAGTATTAGAAACGAACATTAAGCCTCGCCGAAGCACAGCCGGTAGAAAAACAGAGACAAGCCAGTGGGCTGAAGCAGTGTTTTGACATGAAGACGAGATGTTGGTGGACCAAACCTAGACATCAAAAGTAGAGTATTGAGAGGAAGCAGAAGCCACTTCAGGGAATCAGGCTGAAGCTGGGACGTACCTTGACCCAGGGCAGGGGCAGGGAGGTGAGAAGAGAGAGCCAGGAGAAGCAGTGGAGCCCACATCTTCAATTGTCCGAGAGCCAGCACCCTCGTCACACTGATACTGTACTGATCCTTTTATACCTAGAGAACAGAAAGAGATTATTATACCCCTTTCCAGAGTTTGAGGGGCGGGGGGAGGTAATGAGATAGAGGGAGATAAAAAGGTTGATAGATAACGAGATCAGAGAGTTCACCAGTGGACATTGCGTGCTGTAGATTCAACAAGGTTTTGTTGCCTTGAGGCAAAGATCCAGAATCAGTCATTAGTTCTACTGCTATTACTTCTCACCACTACAGGAGACAAGCTCATCTGAACTGGGACTGGACCCATACTTTAGGGCAACATCTCCCCACTCCATCACCCTCTGAGTGGGGCTTTAGGAGGAGAGCACCCCACCACCACTACCACCACCCACCCAATCTGTCTAGGAACACAGTGGAGGATGTTGTCAACTTTTGATGGACAGGCTCCAGAGAAGATTCCCTGAGTGCCATTGTTGACAATGAGCCCAAGCAGTTCTCCTTTCAGACTGCCACTCATCATTAGAGGGAAAATAAACAGGCTGGTTGAAACAGTAGATGGACTGCCATTCCTCTTCAGGGCTGTGCTGACATTGTGACTTAGGGCAATAATGAAGAAGGCGCTCACTAGATATACTTTTTCAGACGGGAATACTTTACAAAGCCTTCATGCAATGGATTATTTCCTTCCTCTTTCTTTTCTTTCCTTCTGTTCTTCCTTCCTTTCTTCCTTCCTTCCTCCCTTCCTCCCTGCTTCCTCCCTTCCTTTCTCCTTTTCTTCCTTTCTTTGCCCCTCCCTTCCTTCATATAGTAATCTTTTCCACTACTCTTATCATTTAATTGATAAATCAGTAATCAGAACTGTTTCTACATCGACACATTGCTGAAGTTAGTTAAATGCATATCGTAGTCCAATTCTTTATTTTAATTAGGTTTTTGAAATCATTTTCTGGCATAACTCTGAGTCATGCGAGTTATTTAAACTTGATTTAATAACGTCAACGCTCATAAAATGAACGTCCTTGCTACAAAAATGTAAATATAACAGTTACTTTGTTTCATCATTGTCATTCCTGACAACCACATAGCACCTCGCCATATAGTTTCAAGAAATCACACCAAACGTTTCTGCCAAAACTTAAATGTAGACTTTTATCAATGTCGCAAAAAACACACATCAATGGTATCAGGGGACACACCTTCAGTCCTCAAATGTCCATAACTAATTCAGAGACAGAAACTGAATTCAGGATACGTTAATGTTGAAAGTGAATGAAGGAGCTATAAGTGTAAAATGCAAGACCTTTCCTAAAAGCCATGACCCTATATTTTTTATTAAAATTTAAAAAATCGACATCTAAAAGTTAATTGTGAACTGGGTCTCCACACATAATTTGAGGCCAGTTTGAGGGCAATTGTATGGTATGCTACAAATATCCTAGAAAAAAAACTAAATATTCAGTCGTTCAGTCACTTGCTTACACCTAGTCTTAAACATGTCACATAGAATGAATGAATCAATCAATAAATAAACGAATGAAAAGGCAATCACCCATACCTCACAAGTCATCAATCCAATGTTCGTGCTTTTTACCCGCGGCGTATAGCTGTCTCTCACTACCCCAGAGTGTGACTGCTTCTACGGGCTCTCCGACTGTCCCTCTCCGGTTCGAATTCCGTCAGTCTAGAATAGACCTTGTGGTGGGTGTTTCTTTCGTCGTTATTCACCCATCCCTCCAGCTATTCCAAACCTCTACTTCACCTCATTTCATCCCGGGGACGGGTAGAATTGAAAAAAATGCGACCAATTGCTGCAGTGCAGGACGACGCGGACTGAGGGTTCAATTTAACAGCCCTTAGGCACTTTTGTTTCCCCTCGTCACAACTTGTCACATATATAACTGAATCTATTCGCGAACAAGAACACTTCAATTGTCTTTTGTTCTTTTTACTAACATGAATCCGATACGAGCCAGGCACCTCTGAAGTTGATGCTCTCTTTTTTTCTAGTAGGGTATCGCGTGGCAGGTGCGCGGTTCATTCTGATGCGCTTGGCGCTCTGACACCGAGGACGTTTAGAAATGTTAGCACGTGAATGACCACAATGTAAAAACTGTGCAGATTAACCATCTGTTTAAGCAGTAAACATAGCTAACAAAAATGCCTGGTTGTGTTTTAAATTAAAGTCTCTCATCAACCCATGATTGTTTTCTTAAACAAATGACCTTGGGCTAATCGGGCCATTACTAATTGGTAAAAGCAAGCTGAAAGCTCTAACGCCAATACTGAAGTTATTGATTTTATCGGCTAAAGGGGGGAAAGGTGAAGACACCTCTTAACTTGCTTCAGGCTTAGGAATGTGAGACATGGGAACCAAAGAGTGGAGCATGGCATGTCTGTGAAGTGCACCTGGTGTACCCTACCTGCCCTCCCTCTCCACCCCATCAAGCGTTCAGGGTCCAGACACTGTAATCAGGTTTGGTGGTGCTTCTCCTCCCCCACCATGACGCCCCAGCTCCCACCCCCCACCCACCCCCACTTCCCCAGCCCTGCAGGATGAGAGGAACCAGATGGGATGACAGTCCACATGATACTTGGCACATCATCTGTCTGTCTTTGCAGTGCAGTGAATGAACGGCTGGCTGCTGCCTAAGAATCAGCTCATTTTGTACACCATCAATCAAGATGGTATGATGGAGATTATGTATCTTTGGAATGTGTGTAAGAGGTAATGATGCCAGGACGTGTGTGCATGTGTGTGTGTTTGATTGCTTCCTAAAGTAGTCTTCTCGTAACTTAAATGTTGTAGTTATCTTGACTTTATATTTGACTGGTACAACATCAAACGTTCCAGTTGAGGTTGAATAAGTGAATGTATAAATCTACATATGCATCCATATGATATCAAGTGAGGAGTCAGGACCACCACAGTGAAACACATGGAGTCCATCATAATAGGGAGTTTTGAAATGAATTAAAACGTTTTTAGTTTTTTATATTTATGTAAATATATGTTTATTTATGGAGTTGTTCTCCCTGGGTCTACAATGACGTTTTTGTTCCTTTGTGTCTCAGTGCGTACGTTTTCTGTGCGTGTATGTTTTATATCTATCTGTCTGTCTGTCTGTGTGTGTGTGTGTGTGTGTGTGTGTGTGTGCGTGTGTGTGTGTGTGTGTGTGTGTACGTGTTTACAGCCTCTACAAGTTTCTACAATCTCTGTGTGTCTGTTTGTGGAGAACTTCTGTCCTGCCCAGTGGTTGGAGAACCAGACCTGCCCTGTGGATGAACTGCTGCAGTGCTGCATCCATTATTCCTCCAAATACTGTAGAAATGATGAATAAATGAATCAAGGAGCGTCTTCAGAGTTTATCTATAGTTCACTGAGCCCAGCCATATGGTCCCTTGGAAGTCTGTCATATAAGTAACACAGAATGGAATGTGCAATACCAGTTTAGACAGTTCAATTTGTACTCAAACGTGTTAATAATGGGAAATGAATATGAAAAAATTCATCTCTTTACCATGAGAGATACTTTTTGAAAGTGAAAATAATTTTTGAGTGAAAACTATCACTTTGTGGAAGACTTAGTGGAGTTCCTAGGACACGAAGCATCACATTTTGTGTAGTAAATGGGAGAAATTCCACATTTCCACAGGAAATCATGTCATTCTTAGTATTTTGTGTTGCTGGACAGTAATTCAATTGCATTTTCTCCTCACCCTCTAATTACACCATTTCACTTAATTACTGAAGTTAGAAGATGGATTATTTAACGATCTCTCAGTCATGCATGCATCAGTAAAGAGACACCTGTTTCCTTTTTCTACTGAAGGGTGACTTTGGAACCTCTCTCACACTCTTAACAACATGGTCCGAAATAACAAGCCATTTAATACCCATGTATAGAGGACTAATCATTGGGCCTAGTCACTTAACTCAACTAGCACCATGACATTTGCCTGCATCTTGTAATTATTTGCCCAGTTAAATCAGTACGGCTTCTCTGTTTCAACTTTGTGTGAACTTACTGCGTGCTCCTCAGTACTGAAGCAATAGCAAACTCTGAAGATTGTCCACTGTTCCATGAATAGCCCGCTTTGTTTGAATGAGTGGGTCAAACTTTGTGTTATCTGTGAGTGTGTTTACATTGTAGCTAGGTTGCTGTCAGGGTCTGGGGTCTGCAGACACACCTCTGGCTACGAAGGAAGACCTCCTATTAGTGAGCCAGTGTGAATGTGTTCAAACAAGAACTATTGGTGGCTGGGAGTGTTTTTCCCAGTTTAGACCCAGTCAATGAGGTAATTATCTCAGACTGTCCAGTCACTATAGTAAGAACAATGTAAAATACTAGAATGATAGATTCCGGTAGTCTTTTACAGTCAATGTTCTTTAGTTGTAATAGTTTATTTTTTAATTGTTGTTTTTTTCTTTCAATTTTTTAAATTCTGTTCTTGGCTTTTAGGATTCCATATTTACATTTACATTTATTCATTTAGCAGACGCTTTTATCCAAAGCGACTTCCAAGAGAGAGCTTTACAAAGTGCATAGGTCACTGATCATAACAACAAGATAGCCACAAAACATTGCGAGTAGCCAAAACATGAAGCACACATTGTGAACAACCAAAGTAAGTGCCAAAGGGAAGAACCATAAGAGCATGTAGTTAAACAAGTTACAATTAAACAACATGAACCGCTATACGTGCAAGTGTACCTTTGGAAAAAACAAGCAACAATAAAAAAAAAACAATATATCACAGCGAGTACAACATTTTTTAAACAGTTACCACTAACCACAAGAGCAACAAGTCTCTGAGCAAGAGTCATTGTGATCCTTGAGGAAACTAACATCGGGTCAAGCGAACCATTCCTAAGTACCGTTGTACTCGCAAAACAAGTGCTTCTTGAGCCTTTTCTTGAAGGTGGAGAGACAGTCAGTGTCTCTGATGGGGGTGGGGAGTTGATTCCACCACTGGGGGGCCAGACAGGAGAAGAGCTTGTGTTGGGACCGGGCGGTCTTGAGCGGTGGGACCACCAGGCGGTTGTCTGAAGAAGACCGTAGGTGACGGGTGGGGGTGTAAGGCTGCAGGAGAGACTTGATGTAGACGGGTGCAGTCCCGTTCACTGCTCGGAAGGTCAATACCAGGGTCTTGAATCTGATACGGGCCATGATAGGTAGCCAGTGGAGAGAGATGAGGAGCGGGGTAACATGAGAGCGTCTGGGTAGATTGTAGACCAGGCGGGCCGCTGCGTTCTGAATCCTCTGAAGAGGGCGGGTTGCACATGCTGGGAGACCAGCGAGCAGCGAGTTGCAATAGTCCAACTTGGAGAGGACAAGTGCTTGGACTAGCAGCTGGGTGGAGTGCTCAGACAGGTATCTCCTGATCTTCCGGATGTTGTAGAGGGTGAATCTACACGACCGGGAGACCGCAGCAATGTGGGCCGTGAGGGAGAGCTCGTCGTCCATGGTAACCCCAAGGTTCCTGGCAGAGGATGAAGGGGTCACCGTCGCAGATCCCACGGTGATTGAGAGATCGTGGGAGATGGAGGGTTTAGCCGGGATGATGAGAAGTTCTGTTTTGGCGAGGTTCAGCTGGAGGTGGTGCTCGGTCATCCAGGCGGAGATGTCTGTGAGGCAGGCCTCAATCCTAGCTGAGATCCCCGGATCGGTCGGGGGGAACGACAGGTACAGCTGCGTGTCGTCAGCGTAGCAGTGGTAGGAGAAGCCATGGGAGGTGATGATTGGTCCAAGTGAGGTGGTGTACAGAGAGAAGAGGAGGGGTCCAAGGACGGAGCCCTGTGGGACACAAGTGGAGAGCTGGCTAGGGCCTGACAGTTTGCCTCCCCAGGAAACCTGGTAGGATCTTCCCGACAGGTAGGATGAGATCCACTGGAGTGCAGTGCCAGTGATGCCCATCTCAGAAAGTCTGGCGAGCAGGATCTGGTGGTTAACCGTATCAAACGCTGCAGAAAGGTCCAGCAGAATGATGACGGATGACCTGGAAGCCGCTCTGGCAGACTGGAGGGCAGTGGTGACTGAAAGGAGGGCAGTCTCTGTGGAGTGGCCAGTCTTGAAGCCCGATTAGTTGGCGTCAAGCAGGTTGTTCTGAGAGAGAAAGTTAGACAGTTGGTTAGATACAGCACGTTCAATTGTTTTTGAAAGGAAGGGTAACAGTGATACCGGTCTGTAGTTCTGGAGGACGGCAGGGTTAAGGGAGGGTTTTTTGAGTAGAGGGGTAACTCTAGCCTGTTTGAAGGCAGAGGGGAAGGTGCCAGAGGTAAGAGAGGAGTTTAGGACATGGAGAAGAAAAGTTATGATGGAGGGGGAGATGGTTTGAAAGAGAGGGGAGGGGATAGGATCAAGGGGACAGGAGGTGGGGCGATGAGAGAGAATGAGGTTAGAGATCTCTGCCTCAGACAGGGGAGAAAAAGAGTTTAGACATTTAGTTGGGTCAGTCATGGAGGGTGAGAGGGTAGGAAAGGTGGGTTTAGGGAACCGACTGCTAATGTCGGCGACTTTTTTCTCAAAGAAGAAGGAGAAGTCGTCTGCTGTCAGGGTGGAGGGAGGGGGTGGGGGAGGTGGGTTAAGAAGGACACACATACACACATATTAACATGTGTGTTGTGTGCCAGAGTGGCTGAAGACCGAGACCCTTTCGTGTTCTGTGAAATAGGACTGAGCCTTTTGAACACTGATTAAATATATATATATGATTATATATATTACATGGTAGCTATATTTCTATTACCTATACACCGTACATAAACTGTGTGTCTTGAGATGGGTACAAAAAAGGTGAGAGGAAAGGGGGGGGGGGAGATGCAGTTGAGATGCAGTTTATCAGATAGATGGATAAGATGTTCCTTTGTGATAAACATCATTCATCACCTGACTGTCACTCATCCTGGGGGATGGGGTGACATTTTGTGTGGTAGGGGGTGTTGTTGTGTGTGTGTGTGGGTGTGTGGGTGGGTGGGTGTGTGTTTGGGGGAATGGGGATGGTTCGCTGCTTTAAAACTGAGAGCTGGGGAACTCGTACAAAATCTAACCCTATCCCAGTGAGGTGTGGTATTTAGGCCTCTACTATCAGTTGGTTACTGGTCCAAAAGTTCTAACTAACTAACTCATCCATCTACTCACTTACTCAGGTAATGAGGTAATACTCACGCAGGAAGCTGGATGAATGACATGGACTGATATTTCAAACAATTACTTTGGGATTACTTTGAGGCTAATTGGATGCAATTGCACGTGACTCATACATAATCAATGGGGTGAATGAAAATCCTGCAGGTATGTTGCAACTTGGAGAAACATAGTAGGTATTAAAAATCCAATATCCAGAAAGAGTACCATTATTATATAAACATTTCAGATTGCCTTAATGTGTAAGTTAAGTTTAAAGAATAGCTTTTCATTTTAACAGCTGAAGAGACTGATCACGTTTTCCATAGAACAATTGATCTATGCTGCTCTCTGCTGTTGAAAAACGAAAAATCTGAAACAAGAACATGACATCTTTTTCTCTCCACACGGTGGCAGTAAGCCCCCATCATTTGACGGTGGGTTGCCGCTACAGTAGCTGTCATTACATAATTCTTACATATAAACGTTATTACAAAATCGTACTGTGATATTTGAGTCACACCACTGTGTGAACGTCCTTATAAAATCGACAAAAGAAGAAAATAGAGTTTAATCAAAGTATCTTTATTGAACATGTATGAACTTACATTTGACAATAATCTTCTTTTTAGCTGCATTGCAAAATACAGAAGTGGTACCTTGAAATTAGTCTTTCTGCCTAGACATTCACTCTGTAACATGTCATTGTTTCATTAAGTGCTATAGTATATATAGGGGTGTGCGGAGGCGCTAGATCAATCTCTTTAAACCAGTGATTTAAATGATTGGTAGAAAAATCAATAAAAGCCATCAATATCTCCAATGTGAAAATTAAGCAGTGAGCAATAGACAACTGCAGTTGCTGTCCTGCCATTGTGCTCTTGTGTGTGTAAAGAGAATCACTGATTGTCAGGAAAGACCTCAGTAGGTGAGCACCGAGTTAGTGAGATTATAGAACAGGAAAAAGAGACAGACTGCATGGATGGATCCAAGAGAATCAAATGACCACCAAGGTAGCAGCCAAATCAAAGTTCTTAAGGCAAATGTTTCAAGTTTATATTGTAGAGTTGCACATGGCACAGAGAACTATGAACCATTAGTGACTTGTGAGTGACCCTGAGTCCCGATCTGTCTTCAGATGGAGAACAAAACAGTCTTAGCTTAGACTCTTGTGTAGATTTAAAATCATTTAGAGAAATCTAAGCAGTGTAGTAGCTTAATCTTGCCCTCTGCTAAACCATCATCTTTACACCAGTACAAATGATGTGTGGGTAGTGGGCTAGAGGTTGGTTTGGGACTCTGGGATAGCATTCAGTTCTGAATATTCTTCCTTAAAACAGAAAAACAGCTCAGGAACTTGTGACCCCCAAACTAGTTAAGACTAACATTGACGTAACATCATTGTACGGATATCTAATCCAAGACTAGGCTTTAACTGGGTCTGGGAACCCAACCTTGATTATTGATGGTCACATTCTGCAAATCCTTTACAAGACATACAGTACATGAACATTAGTTATAGGACAATAAACATGTGCGGGCCACAAGGACATCATGCAACTTTCACCAATGTCTGTTATTCCTGGATAGAGTAAATATTCTAGATTAGATGCTAACACTATACAAACATATATTAACTCATGCATTTAACTGATTAAACATTTAAGCACATCAGGTGGAACGAGGCAAGCTTGCATCTTGTGGTAGTCAAACACCATGAATCATTAACATACACTTGAACATCTAGTAGTATGTAGTTTAATCTTAGTTCATTGTTTCGCTATCTATGATGTTCTTCTTCTCAGTTACTTTATCCAGGTTATATTCTAATAGAAATAATTTGACACTTAAAACACTTTTTAACTGATCTACAGTTGTTAGAGATTTAACTTTATATTATATAGTGAAATACCGCACAAGGTCATTTTCTGAATGTGATTACAGTTCCACAAAATGTACTCTGCTACTGTAATTCTGACTGGATGGTCAATGCTAAAATCTCATGTATTGGACTGCTCACAGAATGATACAGTACTGTCATATCAATACTTGACTATGTTTTAACATTTTCATCTAAAAACAACACTACAGATCTGAGCAGTATCATTTAAGTGCTAAATCACACTAAAATCCAAAGATCTTTATTAAAATGTAGGTTCAGTATTCATTTTCATAAAATACTAATATTATATAGCCATTTATAAAATACGGTGGATAAATCAGGATGTATTGTACTTTCATATATTGTTACTAAAGGAAACCATGACTTTATAAAATAAAACATTCATGATACTTCTACTTAACTATGAAGTTCTGGCCCAGGAAAGAACAGTCCAATAAACTCTGTTTCACAATGAAGACAGAGGATTCAAAGGCTGTACTGTAACTAACAGGAAACTAAAACTAAAAATAATAATAAAATATATATTTATATATTGGGTTAACCTGAGGCTAGCTGCAAAATGATCATCACGACTCTCCCCCTGAAGACTGGTGCAACCGGTGAACACTAGTGTATTTAAGGACAACATTGACACAGTACAATACACAAAGTTCTTTCAGAAAACCAATAGCAGGGGGTCAGAGCAGTCGCTAGTTGCTACATGTCTGTATACATGTCTAGAGCACTCCTACCCTCCTGTATCCACCATCCTAGGAGACACAACCCCAGCTACCCAGTCGAAGAGCTTGATACACAGCAAAGGTGTGTGCTAGTGAGTATGTATGGAAACACACAGCTGGTCGCCATGGAGGTGGCCTGGACTGCCACGGTCAGATGTTGCGGTTGATGGCGGGAACGTTCTCCTTGTTAAAACTAATCTCTATGGGGCCTGTTGAGTTTCTATGAGGTTTTGTCCAACTCCAGAGCAGAGAAGTGAAACTGTACTCTGCAGGGATCTGGCTCCTCCCCGGGGTCCGTCCCCCCACCGCCCAGTGGGTGGCAGTGTACCTAAGTTACTAAGATGGAACGCCGGCAGAGGCTGACTGTGTGTGTCAGCTCTGAGAGAGAGGCGAGGCAGTTGTTGTCTGTACAGCGCTCTTTATCCGGCCTCAGAAGTCGCCTTCCTCCATGACCTCCATGACCACGGTCCTGGGGCCGGTCAGGATCAGGTTGCTCACCGTGCGGTAGTCCAGAGACAGCACGTTCAGACCATTGACAGAAACCACAAACTGACAGACCTGGAGAAAAGAGGGAACCAATACTTACATTAGAAGAGAGCTGGACAAAACAGGGGAGTTATGTACATGAGCATATTTGCATAGAAAGCATGCTATTGCTTGACCTAGAATGAATGTTTAAATACTTGTGGGGATTGGTGTAAGCCAACTGCTTGTGAATTGATCTCACCAACCACGTCATAGAAAGGTCAGGAATGTATTTTTGAAGGACCTCAGCCAAGCCCTAAAGATTGGCAACCCGACCACGCCTGCCTGCCTTATTTGAGGTGACTCACGTCATTTCTGCAGCATTGGCAAAAACATAACATGCTTTTCCTGTTTTATTGCTGTGGTTGCAAAACAATTTTGAGTATTGTGGTGTAGTGTATGCACTATGATCTAAACTTTGGCCTCCACTCTCTCGGTCAGTCACTATCGCTCCTGGCTTAGCTCCAGCTAACAAGAACACTGAGCCCTTCTCAAACATTGCACGCACATTTTGGGATTTCCAAGAAACCAAAATGGATTCACTCATTGGTGTCACTACTACAGCCGTGGCCAAAAGTATTGGGAGCAACATACATTTTGTGTTTGCAAAGTTTGCTGGGCCTTGGCATAAAATGACTGCTAACATAATTTCAGTAAGTCATATCCTCAGCACAGGGGAAAGTGTGAACTAGTTTTAGCCAGGTGAAATCACTCGCTTCATGAAATCTCTTTGGCCACCTTCAAACACAGGCATGAAACAGAGGTTATCCCCATACCTAATGGTCCAAACTCATAACCATCCCATTCTGTGTCCATATACCTAAATCATCCTCTACATTATAGCCAATGAGGCCAGCTTAAATTATGGCGCAGAGCAACTACATCCCAGTTCATTTACAGCAGCGAAAGCAGGATGCGTGACTGATTGAGCGCCTGTACCTTTTAGTAGCAAAGCCCCTGCTTTACCACAGACTGGAAAGCCAGAGGCTCAGTCTGACTAACCTGCACTCTACGCTTACATAAGGAGCATTAAAATGGATGTAAATACAGTATGGGAGCGGCACATTAGTCGATTCAGTTGCGTAACTGCTCCGTTAGTTGAGGCTAAGAGCCTGTAGGATATCTGCTCAGCTCTAAATGTATGCTTGTCTCTAACAGCATCAGTAGTGTCTCGGTAGTGGTGGCTAGAAGGATCAGTAGTGTCTCAGAGCTAAGCTACATGAGGCGCCAATACAATACAATAAAACTTTATTAGTTCCTTTCACCGAAGGCAATTTGTCATTTTGATGGCTATACTTACACATAGGTAGGCACTTATGCATAGATGAAGACGGTCAATGCTGTAACCCACCACAGTGTCAGACTCAGCATCTTAAGTAGTTCACCCATGGTAAAACCGTGTCACTTTAAATGTTTAATCACAAGTCAGGCCTTGATATAGAGTATGCAGTCAACTCTGAACTGAATCTTTCCCCATCTGCAACGGTCCCTATAACCTGGAAACCTAGTCCTATGGCTGGGTCAAGACGTATTCTACTTTTACTGTAAATCATGAGAGTTTTATTTTACATTTTAAACTTTATATTGTTGCCAATATGAAGATTGGACATGTGTATGTGTGACTTATGATATCAACCTCACATGTTACCTATTCCTCATAAAAGTGCCTGAAGTCCAATAGAATAGTTACATTGGTTAAGCCACGTTAACAGAACGTTTTTCTGTTAACACGAGTTTTGAAGGGGAAAAAAAAATCATTAAAGTGGCTGTAAAGCAGAACTGAAAATGAGTTTTAAGTTCATCACACCACAGAAGATGGTGTTGTTAACTACCCATCCAAATTGAAATGGAAAAAAAACACACAAGTATGTTAAATTAAGGGTGAAAAACTGTTCAATGGTCTAACTCCACATTTCAGTGCGATAAAGTTTTCACGCTTTGCACATGCTTTCAGCAACTCATTTCACACGTATATAATGTACTGAGAAGCAATGGAATGGAATTTGCTTTACAGCACCTTTAAAAGATGAAGTGACACCGTCCATGTTCCCCTAAAAAAGCTTCCTTTTTTTGTTGTTAAACTTGACTCCTTCCCCTTTGACCTTCTATCTGCTCTCCTCTGCCCCATTCCATTGTCTCCTCTTCTCCATCCTTCTCCCTCTCCTCTCCTCCATCTGAGCCTTTAATAATGATGTGTTCTGTGAGAATTCACGGTTTACATAAAGCAGACTTTGCCCATCACCATTGGAGGTGGCTTTCAACGAATCAGTGACAGTTACACTACACCCCACCTGTTGTGTTAAAGCAATTGTCTTGAATCTCGACATCCTTCGACTAGACTGTGAATAGAATGCAAAATTGGGTATCTTGGGCATATACCTACCGCCTATTGCGACCAAATCCCCCCCCCCTGTGAAAAATGTAGCTTTCAATGAAGCTATCGAATTTGTATCTTCCGTTCAATGGAAATGGATTGAATGCAAATGAACTGTGGGATCTTCCACAGGACTGTCCAGTAAGGTGCTGCATACCTTCATGCCAGCGGCAGCTGCAGGTCCACTGGGGTCTACAGCCTGGATGTGGCAAGGCTTACTGCCCCGCACCACAAAGCCCCAGCCGACGGCGTCGCCCACAATCTCAGAAAAGATAAAACAAACACACCCACGTTAACTGTTAGCACTTCCAA
This sequence comes from Osmerus eperlanus, assembly GCF_963692335.1. NCBI lineage: Eukaryota > Metazoa > Chordata > Actinopteri > Osmeriformes > Osmeridae > Osmerus > Osmerus eperlanus. The sequence continues at coordinate 11,685,030 of NC_085024.1, forward strand.
TACGTTAACATAGGCACCTTAGCATCGCAAAACAAAAAGCATTTTTTGTATAGTCCGTGTCAAACATTTCCATTCTCTACAAAATGTGAACAACTCTGCTAACAATTCGTTAGGCTTGCAGAGGTTGTGGACTTGTTTTCATGTGGCAGTGCTAGTTGCATGCGTAAGATGCAGAGAGCGTCCTTATCAAATCGTGGGAGTGGTCTGTGTCGGCATGTATTTGATAACTGTATCTGTCTGTCTCAAACGTTCTTTTTTGGATGAAATGATACAAGTAGACTACAATATATGACCTAGTGTCTAGTGTCTCAGCTCGTGCGTCTGTGCATGCGTCCATGTATCTTAAAGGGCAGTTTGCTGGAACAGAGAGATTGCTCAGGGTGTATGTACGCCTACACAAATGTGAGTGTGTGTGTGCAGGAGGAACAACTTACAGTGAAGGTCTTCTTTATGTAGGGACCTCCTGGGGTTTGCAGTTCCTCGGGACTCACTTGTCTCTTCAGCACTGTGACACACACACACACACACACACACACACACAGTAAGCCACACAGTCTATCTACCAATAATCAGAACATTTACACTGTAACTCAATGAATGAACATTCAATAGTGTGTAGCTTGTCACGTGACTAAATAACTATGTGTACGACTGGCAAACCTCACTAATATCACACATTTTTAAGAGAGAGAGAAAGAGAGAGTGGGAGTAATGAGTAAGTAAGTGAGAGAGAGAGAGAGAGAGAGAGAGAGAGAGAGAGAGAGAGAGAGAGAGAGAGAGAGAGAGAGAGAGAGAGAGAGAGAGAGATGTCAGTCTGTTTCCTGATCCAACCTTATCTCTATGTATGCACAGTGACTGACATTGACAAGTCATTATACAAATACAAGATATCACCAACATGGCCCAGACACCAAATGAATGAGACATATCATCTGGCTTCGGCCTTCCATTCCAACAACACTGCTGTAGAATGAGGTTGGAAACCGTAGCAGCAAACTGATAATGTTCTTTGAGTCAATAACAAGAATATTCTTTGAGCCAGTAGCAGCCTGAAAAACAAGGTATTTTTCAGCCAGATGAAGCAACTGACATAGATCATGTTTTGACAGCAAATGTTTCTCAAGTACAGTTTTGTACCCCATGTTCTTGGGAGAGGCTCTTTTCTTTCAAAGAAAAACAAACACGAACGACTCCTTATGTTGAAACAAACTGACACACAAAGCTTTCCTGTGCGCTCTCTACCGGATCACAAGAGGCCTCCCCACAACCGCTCTCTATTTAAAGCTCTTTTCATCGACAGAAAGCCAACTGATAGGCCTCTATCAGTTGGAAGCGAGGCCCCTCGCTTCTCTCTCTCTTTGTCTCTCTCTCTCTCTCCGTCTCTCTTTCTTGCTGCCTCCCTCTCATTCCCTCTCTCTGAGACAAGCTGCAGGGATAAAGTCTGGGTGACACCGCCTGACACGACATGTCTAGATTGCATACTAGGACTACTGTATCTGATGCTACAACTCGTCTGTGTTATGATCGGGGTGGGGGGGGGGGGGGGGGGGGGGGTGGCGGGTTGCTGTTGTCTGTGAAGAAAGGTTCCCTTCCCTCCAAGACAGAGACAAAGTGCTGTTGTGTTAGAGGCAATCTCTTCCAGCACAACTTCCTGATTTATTATCAATAGCAGGGACCTTCTTGCTATTGCTATGGTACCGAAGCCAGTGACACATCACACTTGGGGACCTGTGTGAATGTGCGTGTGTGTGTGTGTGTGAATGTGAGAGAGACACAGTATAGTTCCTCTGTTTGTTCCCTGTGGGCGAGGAGAGCAGTCTGCACTGCTGGCTTTGTTCCCTGTCGATCCCTTAGGGCTTGTGTGTTCCTGCCAGCTACTCCCACTCACAAGGCGAATGCTCCCCTACACACCCACACAAACACACATACTGAAACAGTTGCAACAGCAACCGTTACTGGGTAATAAAGTTCTGTCTGCACACAACAAGTCCTTACTTCAGAGGGTGAGAGTTCAGTTAAGGCACTGAGTACAAAAAAGATTGAATGCAGTGTTGTTTAAAGTAGTAGAACCGGGTGACCTGGGAGAATGTTGGTCCTAGGGAAGGAAGGGGCAACTAGAAGCCTATATGAAGTAAAGAATGGGGTGAATGATGTGGCACTGACAAATATGTGAGCTGTTGGGAGTTAATTGGAAAACGCTGTCTACAACAATGTTTGGTTTGAACAATTAATTTCCAGGCAAAACACTGTGGAATGCTTTCAGTCATTCTTTACAAAGTTGTTCTTATCTCAGCAACTGATAACAAAAACCATAGATATATATAAAGGCTAGATGTCTTACGGCGGAGTCTAGAACGTCCGCTTTTTAAATAACTATAACTTGTTCAATTTTAAACCGATTTTTAGAACATAACATAATTATTCATACTATTCAAGTATGCAGTGGCATAACTACATCTCTGATGTTTATAACAAACCAAACCGTTTAAAAATCGGTTGAAAATTGAGCAAGTTATGGTTATTTAAAAAGTACATGTACCACCAACACAATGTTATGGGTGAGCGAGCTGACTGTTGCAAGATGGCCGCCATGTGCGGACGTTCGACTCCGTTGGCCGGCAACGCGGACGAGACATCTAGCCTTTATATATATCTATGACGAAAACACCCTAGGGATCCACCGCAGGACTTAACCAAGTGGGGCTTTGGAATCGATCTATACACATTTCCTTTAATCCATCTGTCAAGTCAACGCAGGGTTGAATGGAAACATAGTCCCTCCAGAAAACAGCAACAAGCCCTGGCTACACCTGAAAAGAGAGGGGGACAGAGGCTGACAGATTGACACAGAACTCTGCCCCTCTCCAGCCTCACTCTCCAGTCCCATCCAATCCGCTCACTGCAACTACCCCACACCTAATAGGCCTAGCCACTCAGGAGCCAAGGACAAGAGACCTGCTTGTTTCTGGTCCAAAGGAAAAAACAACCAAGGTCTCTCTCACCCCCACCCCCACCCATCCTGGAAGCTAACCGTGTTACATTTACATTACATTTAGTTATTTAGCAGACGTTCTTATCCAGAGCAACTTACAGTAAGTACAGGGACATTCCCCCGAGGCAAGTAGGGTGAAGTCCCTTGCCCAAGGACACAACGTCATTTTGCGCACCCAAGAATCAAACCGGCAACCTTCTGATTAATAGCCCGATTCCCTAACCGCTCAGCCATCTAACCCCCCTCAGCGTGTTGCCTCAGCTCATCCCCTGCCCTCAATCTTAGACCAACTAGGGTGTGTCGGGGGTGGGGTTGGCAAGGAGGCAAGTGAGAGAAAACTGAAGCACAGAGGATCGTGATTAGTTACGGAGGCTACAGTACCCGGGGCTCTCTGTGGAAGCAGGTACTTTATTCCTGTGACGTGTGAGGGGAGTTAGGTGGCTGAGCGGTTAGGGAATCGGGCTAGTAATCTGAAGGTTGCCAGTTCAATTCCCGGCCGTGCAAAATGACGTTGTGTCCCTGGGCAAGGCACTTCACCCTACTTGCCTCGGGGGGAATGTCCCTGTACTTACTGTAAGTCGCTCTGGATAAGAGCATCTGCTAAATGACTAAATGTAAATGTGTGAGTGAGTGAGTGAGTGAGTAATTGGGGGAGAGTGGGGGTTTACCTGACTTGGGGTTGCAGAGCACGGGCGGGCTGCTACTGAGGGTGGGGCTGCTGCTGAAGTAGCCACTGCCTCCACTGCTGCTACTCATGCTGCTGCGACGCACCCCGACCACCATCTTGATCTCTTTGGTGGGACTCACTAGGGGGGGAAGAGAAGGGAGGAGAGGGGGCGAGACAGACCGACAGATTGATCAGTACTGGTTTATCAAAAGGACTATCTTTTTAAGTCTATCAAAATGCAAGGACATTCAACATCATGCTATGTCAGCACCGTCCTTGAAAAGGGTTCAATGCCCTGCAATGCATTCACACGTGTACCCAGAACAAGTGGCAGAGATTCCCTCACTTGGCACAGAACTGACTTCCTTCTCCCCGGAGAAGGTCAAAGTGATGGTGGTGAAGGAAAAAAGAGCTAGTGTAAATGTTTGTCTTCCTGTAAAAGCAAACATAGGACCAAAGACAAGGCCGAAGGACAAGCCCTGTGCTGTTGCCTGGTTATCACCAGATATGGGCATGGATCAGATTTGGGTCAAATACCTGAGCTGTACTCAATCCGCCACAAATTGTCACTTGTAGGAATGATACCCAGTGACATAAAGCAAATGTGAGCTTAATTTAGAGCACCTTTTGTAAAAAAAAGTCTGCTTCCAGGCCGACTTATTTGATTAGAAATGTTTTCAGCAAAAATCATTGCATCAATTAAAGAGTTTCCACACAGGAATAATTAAAACACCAAAAACAGACTGTGTGGGAAGGCAGTAGCCTGAAGGAATGTTACAGCAGAGTGAGGTAACATGGTTAAGACAGGCCCAATGCACTTCATGACCAGCAATTATCTCCCTAATCAGTGTGAAACGAGAGCACTCGCTCTTTTGCCAGGCAATACCTGTGGCCTCTGTACTGCCAAGTCTCACTGGGGGCCCAACAGATAATGTGTCGGCGAGATCCGCCTAGCAACAAAGGCAGGGTGACCGGTCTGAATGCAGGCTTTCACACATGGTTCACATATTACTCGTGCTATCTTGGTGCACCTGTGTTTTCATAGGGTTAGACTGAAAAGGTGAGGAATTTGCTTGGGACAAGGGTGCAGTGTGGGTAAAGGAGTGTGTCAGAGAATTTTCCCTTGTGTGTGTGTGTGTGTGTGTCAGAGAGTTTACATCTTGTAAAGTGTGTGCCCTTATCCATCTTTATGTGTGATAACAATGCTCCTTATGGCTTCTTTGTGGTAAATATGCCTCAAATTGTTTCTAGAACAAAGGTCAAGCGGGTGAGTGTGTTGGCAGTGCGGTGCAGCCCATCCAGTCGTCATCAGCTCCACACACCTGTGACCTGAGGTCCAGGAGGAAGGTTCTGGTGCTGGTGTTTGGTTGTCTGGATCATCTACACAAGTTACCTGTAGGTGTCACACATGGCAGGCATGCTCTCAAGAGAATGCTTTTGTCACTATCACAAGCAGCTTGACAGCATGGAGAGGACGATACTATCGGTACCCTAGCGCGTTAGCGCACATTGCGAATCTCTTCAGCAAAGCGGCAAGAATTTCCCTATGAAATGAATATAATCTATTCATCGACTTGAATGAAGCAACTAAAAACCAGAGTGTTTATTCTCACCAGACAGGAAGCTGGTGTTGCCTCCCTCGGGGTTCTGCTTGCGGAGACAGAAGGGGCTGTCGTGGCTCTCTGGGATGGTGCGACAGCGCTCGCTTAGCAGCTCCATCAGACGACGCCGCCGCCGGAAGTTCATCCTGAACTGGTAGAGCAGGCCTCCGTCCACAAAGTGGTGCTTGTTGGTCACTAAGAGGGAGAGAGAGTGGCTCTGTTCAATTTGTTTATGATTAAATGCATTTCTCTCTCCAACTTGAAGGTAAAGGTATAGGTAAAATATTCGTATATATTTCTTGTTTTCCTTGTTGTCATGAGTCAGAGTTGTCATGACTTACAAACAACCTAAACAGACTGGTTCCCATATAAGATATATTATGGAACAAGTACAAGTGAAAGGCTGTACACAGAACTTAAAAACACTTAAACAGATATGTAATTAAGAGGGTGAAATAGAATGCGATCAAACTCATGACAGCTTAAATCATTCCAATCAAAGAGATTAAACAACTTGGTGCCAGGAATCCATTAATCCTCTTAATATGTCACTGCCCAACACACTCCAAACGAGAGGACAGCGACAAGATTTTGGGCCAAAGCTACTCTCAACTTGGAGACTAACTTTGAAAGTCTGTAAGAACGTTGTACCTTCAAAGACACTGGTTGACTGACTGTCTAAATGGCTGGCTGGTATACTTATTGACTGAATAGGTTGCTGGCTAATATAGTGACAGACAGACTGGCTGGCTGACTTGCTGGTTAGCTCACTGATAAACTGGAGTCTCTTGCATGTGACAAACCACTATTCTCCGGTCGGCCTATATAGGGTGAACAACTAAGCTTTAACATTATAATACCATACATGTTACAGGGCTTAGCCAAATACTTGTTAGAAGAAAAACGCATATCGTTCGACCTTTATAATATAGTACAGTATAAGGCTTGTTAACTGTCCATCTACACAAACAGTCGCTGGGTGCAGAGACTGTATATAAAGGAATGCAGCCATACTGCAGGTCAACTAAACCAAACAAGCACAATGTGGATGAATCCAGGCTTGGCTGGTATTGTTCTACACTTCAACCACAGAAAGTGCTGTGTGTGTGTGTGTGTGTGTGTGTGTGTGGAGGAATGCCGGAATGCAGACGTGGGTCGAGTGACAGGCCCCTCTTACTCTCCCCAGCTGTGATAAGATCTCCCACTCCAGTTTCTTCCTCTTTCCCTTTCTCTAACTCTATCCCTCTTCCTCTGTCACTCCCTACTCTCTATCCCTCACCTCCTGTGCCCTCATCGCTCCCTTTCTGTGTCTCTCTCTCTCTATCTCCCTTTCTGTGTCTCTCTCTCTCTCTCTCTCTCTCTCTCTCTCTCTCTCTCTCTCTCTCTCTCTCTCTCTCTCTCTCTCTCTCTCTCTCTCTCTCTCTCTCTCTCTCTCTCTCTCTCTCTCTCTCTCTCTCTCTCTCTCTCTCTCTCTCTCTCTCTCTCTCTCTCTCTCTCTCTCTCTCTCTCTCTCTCTCTCTCTCTCTCTCTCTCTCTCTCTCTCTCTCATGAGTGAATTTCACAGATAAGATGAGAGGGAGTGTATTAAGGTTTTTTCCTTCCTTGATGTCTTAAAATTACACAACATGACCTCTCCTACCAACCTGTTACCAGCTGACCTCAGAGTAAGGCAGTATCTCCCAGGAAGTCCACATAGTGTTGAGGAGTCTCCACCAGTTAATTTCCATTTACAGAGATCTTAAACAAACATATTTCAATCGCGGTGGAGGGGACAACGGGAGTTTCCATTTGCCAGTCTCTGAAGACTTTCTCGTCAGACAAGTACCAAAAAGGTCTCAAGGGAATTATTATATATTAAGATGATTATTTGCAGATTATGTAACGTATGAAGAGAGAAAAGGAGAGGAGGGTAGGAGAGAAGACAGGAGGAAGGAACTAATCCCTGTGGTAGCAGATGGCCAGGCTGGGCTCCCTCACAGGGAGGATGATGGGGGATCATGCAGAAAGAAAGAGTGAGAGAAAGAGAGGAGGAAAGACACAATTTTTTGATTGGAACAGAAATAAAGTCCCTCCCTAACTGTTACTAAAATAACTGCCACAGATACAGCTGCCAAGGGAGAGTGTCTAACATACTAGTTATAAGTCTCTGTGTGTGTAACTCTCAGTGTGCAAACACAAGTTGTGTAAGTATGTGCCGCGGTGTGCTAGTACATCCTGTTTGTTCTAATGTGTACAGCGTATGCGTATGCGTGTAAGTCTATCTTCTCACGCTTCTGGTCAGCAGAGGTGATACCCTGGGTTAAGGCCAGAGAGCAGGGATCATCTGCCTCTGCCTCTCAGGACTGAAACCAGAGCTCCACTACCAGAATACCTTCAATGACTGAATATGACAAAAGAGAGAGTAGTGCTGCCATCATGGAAGGGTCCGGTGAGTGTGCAAACAGATTATAATAGACACTGCTGTCCTTCCTGCAGACATGGTCAGATACAAGACCCGTGTTTTTCAAATTAAGTTTTCTAGGGTCATGAGACTGCACACGCGTTTCAAACAGGTTGGTTTAGGTGCAGTGTTCTGGGCATATGTGAAGCCTTCTGTGACGTTAATTGTAAAAAGGGCTAAACTAATAACATTTTACTCAAACAAGGCAATATGTGGTAACTGGTTGTCATGAGCTGAGGTATAATCGTAGTTCCTCATTACGTTTTTCAGCATGCTATACTTATTAGCATGTCAGTAAAACAGTGTGCTATTTGGAGAACCAAAAGAAAATGGCTGACCTCAGACCTGCCATGGGTTAGGTCAGTTTAGGTTACAGAGGCCCCGGACTGAACTCGACACACAAGTTCAAGTGTGTGTCACACAGCATCAGACAAAAAGGAGTGTTTCATTCCAAAACACTATGTCCACTATTAGAAAAATAACTACTAATTGTGTGTCATGCTTGTGGTGTGTTACCATGTTGAATGATGCCATGTTCCAGAAGTCTCCGCCCAAGTTTCTCCGCCTCGTCCCTGGTGGCCATCTCGCCCTCCAGCAACAGCCAATCCACAAACTCAGAGGCCACCAGTGTTCGCTCAAACGTCCCGCCCTCTTCCTCTCTAGTCTGTAAAAGGTTGCTCTCGGTGTTCATCAGCCTGTTGAAAGAAAAATGGTAGGTATGTGTAAGCCAAACTGCAATCTGCCTACTGACTGTATTGTAATGGATGCAACATCAATTGGATATGCATATAACCTTCTTCACAGAAAATGCTATAGCCTAAGTTCAGTACAAGGGAAGATTAGATATTATTGAAAGAGTTTACTTTTTTCCACATTATTATAGTATTTTTGTGTTCATGATGCCAATCCACAAGGAAATATGTCCCCAAAGGACAGACAGACAGAGACACACACACACGATGACAGAGTACAGAAAAACTGTCGTTCAAAAAACAACACTACATGTGTTTTTCTCTCCATTAGGATGGAACAGAAGCCAAACATATTGGATTTGTAGTGCTTTAGCACCTGTCACAGCTGGAGAACATGACCATGGTTCTCTCACCCCCTGTCCTTTCTCTTGCAGTTGGCACACCAAATCTTTCATTAACCGAGCCATTGCTTTTGTGTAAATATTTGATATCAGAGAGATATGTCCCTTGTGTCTTTTTGTAAGGTGCTGTCAATATGTGACCAAGCTCAGCTATCAGACAACAACCAATGACCTTGATATCTCAGTGGCAGGAAGGCAGGAGTGACCTACTAAGCCTGTCTAACAGCCTGGTCACCTAGATAACTTCACCAGCTGAATCCCCATTTTGGATGTTTGCGTTTCCTGTTCATTCCAGATTTTATCAAAACCCATTTACAACTAAGAATAAGAGACAAGACACACTAACAAATCAGCATACTAAAAGGAGTCCCGACATTACCAACTTTTCTCTACTGTTTTATTACAATATATTTAAAAAACTAGATACTCTGCATTAGAACCCAGACACAACCTACAGTATAGTGTAGAGGCCTTGAGCAAAAATGTATTGCAGTCTCATCCAGGACAAAATAGGCCCATTCCCAGCTATCATCTACATTGTCCATTGGAAGTCTTTGCAATGAAACACGTGGAAACGTCATCATCTAGAACAGGTCCAGTAAATTGTCACTTTCATCAACTCAACTGAGGCCACCCTCCTCATGAGGGGGAAGGTCTAAGTTAGCTGTTTGTGTGGCACGGGAGAAGCTTTTACCAATCACACAGAACTACAGCTTGTGTACACAGAGTAAATAGACATACGGTGTCAAACGCTTTAAAAGGCTTCCAGGCCTTTTCACATTGGACAGGAAGACAATAGTTTGTAAGCGAGGGTGCTAGCACATTGACCCCATAGACTTTTCCTTGTTGCTTGGATACAGCACACGAAACAATGTCACTTCTCTTCCAGCTTTGGACAGCAGTCAGATTTATGAAGCTTACATCCAACTCTGTAGATATCTGCAAGTCCCATATTCAAACTGAATTGAATTCCCATTCATTTACAATGGCAGTGAGACGGTATGAAACCGTTTAGCGCTGTGATTTTTTCATATCCATGTGACATCCCACCTCAAGTCAACCGATTAGAAACGGGTTCAAATGTCCCCAGTTCTGTTGCTAAGGATATGTTACAGGACACGTCAGCCATCCAGTTGCTCACATTGCAAAAGAAAGAAAAAGAGAGAGGCAGGGGGCTATGGAGGGCTCCTGTAGAAACAGGAGGTGCTAGGCATGTTTGAGCTAGCCACAATATCTTTACAATCATCATTCTCTCATGTGTACCAACACATGTACCACCATATACCAGATGTGAGATGCAACAAGTCTGTTCATAGCACAATAATGGGGTTTAAATTGCCCCTCAAGGACTTGCAAGGGATACAATGTGCTAGATGGGTTCAGCAGTCAGCACGGGCACAGCATATAGCTAAAACATGGGGAAGGTTTCCATGGGAACAATTAACTTATGCCGCAACAAAACATGACAATAACAAAAACAGCCTGACCATCTAAAAATAGAAATCCATTTGATGCTGTGAGTCAGAACAGTCACTCTGATAGGTACATTTTCCTGACAGTTACTGAGACCAAAAACATGTTACATCTGTTGCCCAACACTGGTGAGCAACAGAACCCTCAAGCTGTCCTTTCTTGTAATAAGAGTGCAAGAAAGAAATCTCACGTACGTAAGAAACTGTTTAGTTAAATATAATCTGAGATGACAGCAGCATACTGTAGAGATATACTACATGTTCCTGTTATCGCAGATTTGATCATTTAGAATACATTTACAGTTTCAATTTACAGATAATTTACAGTACATATCATCATTCATTCTTAGTTACTTTTCTCTAGTAGAATGCTTTGACAAGACTTGCATGTAACTTTTCAGAATGAGTGACAAGATAACTATAAAACATACTGTATATATTGTTGTATCTTGTCAATCATTCTGAGCATGCAACGAGATCTGAGAAAACAGCAATATCCACAAAACATTCGTGTGCCTTGTAAATACGCCTTTTTGGTCACAGTTTGTTTATAAAGAGGGTGAACCGTACTTTTCGTAGATCCTCTGGCCTCTCATGAACACCTTTGCTTCATGATCAAGGGGGAAGGTTCCGTCGTCTTTTCGGAATCGGTAGAACAGCTTCATGTCTTTGAACTCCCTGTGTTCGTCACAAACTGTAGCACAGAAAGAGGAAGAGGCCATGTGTTTACATTTGTCAAATCTCATAAGTTACCAAAGACGTGTTGGGGTGGGGGGGGGGTGCAAGAGAGAGAAACGCAGTTAGAGAGAGAAAGGGGGGGGGGTGAATACCATGGTGGATGATACTCTGGTCCAACAGCTTCTGCATAATCTTGATAGCTGTATCCCTGTCCGATGCCTCCTTGTGTTCTATCAGCCAATCAATGAGCTCCTTCCCCACAAAGCAGTTTGGGTAGGTCCTGAGGTGGTGCCTCCTGTCTTTGATAACCTTCCCTTCATGAAGACGCAGCCTAGGGGGAATGAAAGGTTAGAACTAGTTGCTTAAATTAAGATTCAAACATTTTCAAAGATGGAGTACAGCCAAAACATTCCACTTAAATGGCTTCAAACTGAACCTTGACCTGCAGTCAAGTCTCAGTGTGATGACTACACAGCCTTGTTTTTCCTCTAGAGTTTTTTATGTTTTGTTGGTCCTGTAATGTGTCATCCATCTAGTTGAACTGAGGTGAATGATCTAGAATAGAAAGTTTGTCTCCATCAACTCTTCTACAAAACGTCTGGTATATCTGACACCAGTGTCAGGATCGCAAGTCATTTTAACGGCATTTGAAAGAGGAGCTCCATTTACTGTTTCAATTTGAAGAAAATCATACAATTTGGTTGCAATTTAGCAAGGAGAAAGTGGCTGTGTAGTTTAGGTCAAAGTTGAGTGGCAAAAGAAGTTGGTAAGGGTGGGTGCACTTGGTGAATTAGTCCTCCATTAAAATGCTAAGTTGGTGGTACAATGATTTATTTGACAGATTTGACCAGGAAGCAAATGATCTCACCACACTGTAGGGAAAGTGGCAATGCGAGCAAACATTGCAATGCCAGCACGAATGGTTCTGTTACTCAATACCCTGGCTATCTTACTAAACATTTTATAGGAGCTATTATGTGGGCCACGCTGTCAGAATGTACTTTGCCACAAATAGCTGTGGCGCACTATCACGCCAAAGCATGCCACCTTGAATTGTGGACAAATATTTTCAGCTGCAAATACACACTGACAAAATTAAATAGAGCGGTAAGGCCACCCTCATGCTCTACAATGCAAATACGATGTATTGTATTTAAGCAGCGATTTGGAAAGGAGCATCCTCCTTTGTTCCCATCTCTGCAGTGGTACGCGGTGGAGTGCGGTGCACGCGCCACACCTACCTCAACTGCTCTCCGGTGACGAGGACCTCGGCCATGCGCTCGAGCTCCGCAGCCTTCTTTTGCATAGTATTCCCAATCCCATCCATTTCTTTGCAACTGTCAGAGAAAGAGAACCCAGTTTTGTTGAATCCCATCAGTCAAATGAAAGACAGTGCAGACAAACGACCCTGCAATGGTTTCCTGCAGGCTTTAATTGAAAAGAGCAGCGCAATTGTGCCAGATGATTTGATGATTGATCATTTTTTGTCAGTACTAATGGTCAACTGTGATTTCCACTGACCAACTTGAAATTCGCTCATGTTATGAATTAGCATAGCACGCCATATATTAGCATTTTCAAACGAAATTAGCATTATTTTTTAGAAATAATACAAAAACGGACAATGTACCTTGAAAGTACCATTGAAAAAAACTGTTTAAGGATATTCCTCGATGTTGGTTGTTGTTGACTTGCAGGTGGGCATCCCAACAAGGCTAAACCTGGACTGATGCCGGAACAGATGTGTCTGGTAAAATCAATAGCCTCCAATTCACACCAACAAGAAATGTTCAGCTCTAATTCCGTTATATCCCCGAAAAAGTCTCTGCCCGTATTTTCTTCAGTCGTGCACTTTTTTTCCACTAATAATACAATAACACTTAAGAAAACAGTTTTTTGTTATATAACATCTGTTTTTGACAGTTTCCTTAGGCGTTCGCATCCGTGGCTATTTTGTTTACTCCCGCCTCCCTGAATAACAGTCGAACGCACGTTTCTAACCACGGTGAAGCAAAGAAGACAGTGGATTGGGGGAGTATTAAGGGGAGTCAACCGATAAGGCGGGGCATATGCAAACTATTATTATTTCGATATGAATCTCAGATGGTGCCGGCTTGTAAACAGAGTTCTGATGCCACCAATGTCAAACATTGTAAAGAGACACATTCTACCAAATCATGTTGCAAAACGAATGTATTTTTTATTGTATTACTATTTCATACATATTTATATTTTAAAATGACATATTCGATTAAGCCAGACTTAAACTCCGTCAACCGGTGCCTGATTCCGGATAGTTGGATATACAAATCGAGGGTTCACAACGATGGCGGAAAAGTGACGTCATCTAGTCTTTCATTGGCAGATTTTTTTGTCCATCAAGTACAGTATGTTCAGGATATCCGGTATACATTGCGGGAAAATTTGTGCTGTGGATGTGCGTTCACTACTTTCATCGAGGGAACCAACGTAATTCCAAACTTTGTCTCCACGTGTAGTTTTCACATTTAAAACTCAACCAAATGAGAACATTAGCGGAGGTGCAGGCTACCCTGCAAATTGCTAAACTAAAGGAGGAGGATTTGCAGAGCACAGTTCATTGTCTGTCTTTCGGGGACAGCATCTCGTCAACTGACTACTGTCTAATGGAATTGGATGACACTCTTTGTAAACACATAGAGTCTGGAAAAAGGTAGCTAACTCAGCAACTCTTGTTTGTTCTTGACATTCGTTACATTGTTAGTATCTCATTGTAATCCTTCTCGTTGAAGCTTGGTGATCCGGGGGGACAAAGACGAGCGAGCTGTACTGTGCAGTGAGGACCAGACTTACGACCTGAAGATCGCCGACACCTCCAACCTCCTGCTTTTAGTCCCTGGCTGCAAGACTCCAGAGCAGCTAGTTGCCTGTGCAGACTCGGAGACCTCTCAACTGGTACATGCACAGGTATAGAAACTGGCTTTGATTGGACCATCATTGAATTAGTATTATTGGATAACAAGCGACATATCTGTTTAAGACTAACTTAACTAGCAAGAGGGTACGTTTTTATAACATTTCAAGAAAGGACTCCTCTGGTCACTTGATGTTGTAATGCTGTAGTTTAGGCTAGCGAGTATGCACTTTTTGTACAGTGGTACAAACCACTGTACCAACACTGTATACTGATTTCTCTGCAGATATGGGGTTTATCTAACAGTTACTGGGAGCTGCGGAAGCAACGTCCCAGGCTCAAGAAGCTGAAGAAACTGCTGATGGAGAACCCCTATGAAGGTCCAACGCCAGCCTACGAAGAAGACACACATACCATGCAGAAGGTTCGTTTGTTAGGAACCTCGTCATTTCTAGGCTCTCTCATGTCACAAAAGGAGACTTCCTGCAACAGAACACCTGCTTGCCGGGTCTATGTTCTACTATTTGGACATTCAATACACCTATTCACTCTTTATGCCTATGAAAAAGCATATGGATAATATGTTGGGCACAGTTGTGACTCCTTGTCTCTCGGTCTTACTCTCATAGTACACCATGATGGATTTACTGGAGAGGATCCAGGCCAGTGAAGAGGAGATTAAGGCCCAACTAAAGACTATCCACGCCTGTGAAATAGATGGTACACTTCATAAACACTGAGCATGTTTTTTTCCCTGCTGCCCATGATAGGTGGTATCACCTGGTCTTGTAGCATTTATGGCCATTCATTAGCCTCTGAGAATGACTAAAAGAAAGAAGTTAAATGGATTGAGTGTGTACACTATGATTTTTCATGACTTGAAACTAAAAGGGTTTTTAGTTTTAAGGTACCAGTGTTTACCTCTGTCTCCGCAGGCTACTGGAGGATGTTGGATTTTGATTATGAGATGAAGTTGTTGGGACATGTGACCCAGCTGGTGGATTCTGAGTCATGGTCATTCAGCAAGGTGTCCCTCAGGGTCAGTCTGGAGGAGCTGGCACCCCTTGAACCCAGGTAACTGCAGGATTCCTTCTGTAACAGACGTGATCACGCAAGCTTCATCGGCACACACTTAATAACTGCCCACTGACGCCGCAAGCGTGACCACTACCAACTACGCCAATGAAAAGCTAGCTTCTCGCTGGCGCGGGTGGTCTGTACTTATACCATAGAGTGGGTTTATCTAATCCACTTCTTAATATCTGACATCAGCCAGGCAGTCACAGAATCATGAACAGTCAAACTCACAAACAACAAGCACTAGCAATGAGTCTTCATTCTCAGAAACAACCACATAACCATGGGGCATTTTACTACTGTATAATATAACCCTCTCTCTCACTCTGCTAGGGAGATGATCGAGCATTGCTTGAACTGTTATGGGAGACGCTATACAGAACACGGTAGGGGGGGCTATCAGTGTGTAGCCATTAAACAAAATCCTGCGTATGTTCATAGACATCTACACGTGTATCCCTGGTTCATTGAGTGGTGGTATTTCTCTGTGTTTCCAGGTGAGACATTCTATGCCTTGGATGAGGACAGTGTGTGCCGGGCCACAGCTCTTATGCTGCTGCAGAACGCTGTCAAATTCAACCTGGCTGAGTTCCTGGAGGTGTGGCAGCAGAGCGTGCCTGAGGGCATGGGCACCCGGCTGGACCAACTCAGGGTGAGTTTGGGCTGCCTTAGGAACTTGGTCTGGATGGAGACAGACTGGTTTTATTAGCACTTCAGCTCCTCAAGTAGCTTAGTGCTTGGACTTGAATCAGTCAAATTGAAATGGAGTTAACTACAAGGACTTCACTGAGTTTGTTGTGATGTTCTTCTGCAGAGTTTGGCCTTGGTGGATCGGAGCTCCAGACCAGAAACACTCTCTCTGCTCAGAGTGGAGGACCTACCAGAAGACACCTTGGAGCGCTTCAACCGCCTCTTCACCATGAGGGAAAAGTGGACAGAGGAGGACATCACTCCTTACATACAGTCAGTGGCGTGATATACTCTATGTGGCAATACAAATGTATCCCAGTGACATGAAGACTATTTGACAAACTCTAAAACATATTTACAAATCTTTCCTCCCAGAAAAATCTAAAAACTATATTATCTTTCAACAGGGATTTGTGTGGGGAAAAGCAGACAACTGGAGCTCTCTTGACTAAGTATGCCCGCTCATCCATGCAGAAAGGGATCAAGGTCTACAATTCAAGAAGGCCAGTAGCATCCTGAGGACCCCCAAGAAAAACTATGTTATTAAATATTTTTTGTGTATTTCTGAAGATTCTGTATTGTTAATAAAACATTGCCTATTGCCAGTCTTTCTTCTTTGCTGCAGTCAAAACGCCAATCCGCGTTTAATTTCAGACTACCAATAATTTAATCATGTCTGATTTCACACTTAACAGGCCACACTCTGTTGCCAATGATGACTGAGCATGACCTCTGTCACGATGCCCCACTTCTGTGAGCCAAAGGGGTTTGAGCATGACCTCCTTCTGATGGCCCAGTTCTGTGAGCCAATGGGGTTAGAGCATGAGTAGTACGGTAGGTTTACGTTGTAAAGAACTGCCAGTTCACTGCTTACTATCTTGGCAATGGTTCGAGAAGTGCACACTTCACTTCATGCATTAAGCTTTTCCCCAACAACTGCAAATGTTAATGTAAAACTACTTTTTCCATCAAATATTACAAGAACTTTGATGATGTACTTACATTTGTATTCAGAATAAACTGATCATCTGACTTCAAGCCTTTTAGGTTACTACTATAATTCTCCATAGCTAGCGAGTTGGCTTGCAGTTTACTGCATACAGCATGTGGTAGATTAGCTGCCAGCTTCTATGTCCAATAAATGCTGTTGTAAAATACAATGTTTGATCAGAAACTAACTATATAACTAAAATCGTTTTCTTTGTAACTTTGCTGATCCGTTATTTATCCATATTATTATGTTATATCTTGCAAGTTAGTATGTCCGTCACTTCCTTTACAACAGTAAACAGAGAGCTAAACTGTGACTTCAGGAAGTGTTTTGACCATATACTGTACAGTCTATGGTTTTGACACGGAGGGATCCAACTTCCCATAGATCGACTATCAGACTAGATTATCAGAGTCCTAGAAGAAAACACCACATCTGCAACTGACACTGACTTTGGCACCTTTTAGAAACAGATAACACTCCTCATAAAGTAGGCCACCTCCACTACAGAAAGCCCACATGAAGCAGTGAATTAATAATCATCAAGTAGTTATCAAAGCAATACCAAAGAGACCCCAAAATGATGATAATTTTATTGAGAAAACATTTGGTGAAGCATCTGTAATATGAAAAAGAAGTGTAAGGAAAGGGTGCTGTGTAAGTGATGATTGTTCATACGTGTGTATGTCAACATGATGCCTATGTGAATGTGTGCATGCATGCGTATGTGTGTGATGTTTGTGAAACATCCAAACAACAGTCACATCTGACTTTGAGCAGCAGCCACTGGAAAAACCTGTCAATCATAAGAATAAACATAAAATTGCAGCAGCTTCTTTGCGTTAGAGGTCAAGTTGGTGATAGGAGCCAGACGAGGATTGTTGGGGTAGAGTAAATACTTCACAGTGGGCGGAGTCTCAGACCTGGTAGGAATCAGAAATCCAACGGTGACACGGTTAAATGAAGTCAAAGCCTGGGGGACCTGCTGATTAAGGAGGAGGGTCTCGGGAGTAGGAGGAGTCAGAGGGGGTGATTCCGTGGCATCGTCAACGGAGAAGGGGACCACAAGAGTGGTTTCTGTCTCAGACAGATCCTGGGGAGGCACATTCACAAGAGAAGACACTTTTGTGGAGGTCCAGAGCTGAGGACACCTCTCTCTTCACCTCCTTTCCTTCTTCCTCCACAGGCCTGAAAGAATGGCCGACATGGTCCCTAGCTCCCGTCCTGACACACTAGACCAACAAGCCTGCTGTCTTTCTTACAGAACAGTCAGCTCCTTTTTGTCATTAAGTCAAGTTCCCTTCTCAGCAATTCAATTATTGAATCAATGACCTTTGACCTCAGACTGTCCATAACCATGACAGGCATGTTTGTTCCAGTACTCTTACTCCTGTTTCCTTATGTGGATTCCTGAGGTGGATAAGGCTGTGTGCTACCTAGATATATACTGTAATGGGGCTTGAGAAATGTGTTATTACCTCTTTTTAGTGAAGAGAGATAGTGAATCAAGCTTTATGTGAAGCTCAGAACCTATGTCAAGGGGGGGACCCAGCTGAGGTAACCTCCAGAGAGAAAATGTGTATGTGTGTGGAATTGAATATTTTCACAAACTTATTAAATATATTTATTTTATCTTTGAATGCTTTGTGACAAAACAAATACATATACTTTAGCTAAGCATGTCACCATCAATTAGTGAAGGAAGCAGAAAAAGAGATATATAATTTTCAAAAAGTAGTTAACGATTTGTTTACTTCTGCTTTGAAACCACTGAGGCTATAGTCTTCACCACTCTCATATGCTATCAGGCGATATCTTTTGACTTTCACACCAAGTCACATAAGTCATAATTAAATGTACTGTTAATTAAATGTTGATTAACCTCCTGTCATGCCCTCTACCTGCCACCTAGCGGCATCTTTTGTTTATTTCTGTGTCTTCCTGGGGTGAGTGTTGCCAGGGTCTCCAGTCCCAATTACCCACACACACTGCCTCAGTCCCCACACTTGTCTCCCATCAACTCATCAGCCCTGCAGTATATCAACCCTGGTTTTCACATCGTTCCTCGTCGAATTATAGTTTTGTCTACCTTGGTAGTCATGCTCTCGGTTTGAATATAGTCAGAAGTATTTTGTTATATTATCATTCGTTTCGCTAACTTTGTTTTTACCTGTGCCTCCAGGCTCACCAGCCAACGTTGCCACTCTGCCAAACGCCTGCACAGCCAACCCTGCCTGTCCCATCTGTTTTGTCACTGCCGTCTCCACTCTGCAATAACCCAGGAATTAAAACCTTTCTGGACCATACCTCATAGTTTCATTAGTCTGTGTTGTGCGCTTGGGTCCACCACTGCCACCCCCATAACACCTCCAGTCGAAACAAATATTACGAGGTAACCAGCTAAAAGTTGTGCTAAACTGCCAAGCAGGTTCTTGCATAATTGTAAGAGTACAGATACATGTCATAACATTTGTTTGCACGTGTTTTCCTTGTGTCAGTCTTGTTGGGGTTCTCTCCCCCCACCCCCTCGTGCTTCCCTGTGGTCATTCACGAAAGTAACTAATTTAACCAGCACTGTACTGTTTTACTGTTTCACATCTGTTTTACTGTACTAAGATGCCAGTTAAGGATTTGTTCAGTGTTCCTATAACAGTAATAGTCTTTATTATACCGGACATAGGCTTGTCTACAATTCATAAAAAGGTGTGGGACGCTACAAGGGACAGAAGAGGATAATCGACTGCACGTTACTATGTTTAGCCTGTGTTCTGCACCTCTCTTTCACTAACCGTCTCTGGAGGAGGGGTTCCCTCACTGAATTGCTCCTCCCAAGGTTTCTTCAATTTGTTCTCCTCTACTGAGTTTTTCCTTGTCTTCCTTAAGGGTTTAGATTGGTTGAGGGGCAGTTCTATGGGCGTATGTGAAGCCCTCTGTGACATTGCTTGTAAAAAAGGCTATACAAAAACATTTAGTCATTTAGCAGACGCTCTTATCCAGAGCGACTTACAGTAAGTACAGGGACATTCCCCCCGAGGCAAGTAGGGTGAAGTGCCTTGCCCAAGGAAACAACGTCATTTGACATGGCCAGGAATCGAACCAGCGACCTTCTGATTACTAGCCCGATTTTCTAACCGCTCAGCCACCTGACTCCCTAAATACATTTTGATTTGATGACTAGGGCAGATAGGGTCTCCGTCAACCACCCACCCATCAACTCAGTGTAATCATGGCACAAAGGGCTAAGCAAGTGCAATTATCCCAACACTGAAAAGTAGGGGTGGGCGGATCGATCTAAAGTAGATAGGTGGTGAATCATAAGGCCGGAGATGCTTGGTGTTTGTCCCCGGGTTGGGAAACCCAATTCAATTCTGGTTAGATGTTCAGGGAGATAATTGACTTGTTAATATCTGACTCCAATTTTAGAAATGTGCACAAATGTGTTACCTGTAGGCTAGTGCAAATTGCAATGTGGCAAGGTGTCATTGTGCAGATTGTGATTACAGTCATTAAAGTCAGTGGGAGCCCTTGGCCTTGTTGAAGAGGCCAACAGCGGATGGAAAAAAACTGTTCTTATGGCGTGAGGTTTTGGTCGCGATGGACCGCAGCCTTCTGCTGGAGGGGAGTAGCTGGAACAGGGAGTGGCCACAATCTTCCTTGCCTCAGGGTCCTCGAGGTGTGCAGGTCTTCAAGGGTAAGCAGATTGCAGCCGATCACCTTCTCAGCAGTGCGGATGATACGCTGCAGTCTGCTCTTGTCCTTGGCAGTGGCGGTAGCGTACCAGATGGTGATGGAGGAGGTGAGGATGGACTCAATGATGGCTGTGTAGAAGTGCACCATCATTGTCCTTGGCAGGTTGAATTTCTTCAGCTGCCGCAGGAAGTACATAGCCTGGTCCTAACCAGACCCTCGTACATTTCATTTGTACAGAGGGTCTGGGATCGCTCCATTGACAAGCGTTAACTTCCTTGAAGGCGGGTACTCTGTTGAAGTTTAACCCTTGTGCTGCCTTCGGGTCACATGACCCAAAGGTTCACAACGAACCATCGTTGTGTTTACCCAATTTTACCCAATACAAAACAAATCAATATAATCTTCTTTTAACCTTCGCAATGTGGGGGGTCTGAGACAGCCCGACGGTTAAAAGAAAATGCTTCACTTTGTTTTTGTATGCGGTAAAGTTGTCGCAATACGCTGGTGGGTCACAATGACTGATGGGTCAGAATGACCCGAAGATAACACAAGGGTTAAAACTATTGGATCTGCCCAGAGCCACTCTGATCTGCCATAACCAATTGCTACTGTTCGCCTTAGCCAACTCCTTCACCACGGAGCTAGCTGCCGTAGCTGGAAAATCAAACTTTTCCCGAACCCCGTGGGGAGGAGGGCCACAACATCATGACCACCAACAAAACTCAGCAAGGATTGTTCTTGCTCCGGCTTTAACTTATGGATATTCGGCAGCGTTGCCACAACCGCAGAATAGCTTCACTCGCATCTTTCTCCGCCGCCATTACTGAACTACAACTCAAACTAGTGCACAACATCAACGTCATCGTTCTCAGCCACTCCCTCTGTTCGCTGATTGGACCTACAAACAAATTGTTTCTGAAAACCGACTGATGCACTAAAATCCCAGACCTAGTACAGAAGCAAAATCCAAATTGAGCGGAAGTACGTAGGAGGGCAGAGCCAGGCTAGGAAGTACATCCTCTGTTGTGCTTTTTTGGTGAGGGAGCTGATGTTCAGTTCCCACTTGAGGTCCTGGGAGAGGATGGTGCCCAGGAAGCGGAAGGACTCCAGTCGCACACTACAAACAACTGTCATGTATATGTGCAACCATTTGTAAAACTGGCTACAGCAAAGGCAGGCAACTAGATTATCAACCCCTTTCTCCTTGTTCTCATTCAGCTCAGATAAATCAGCGATCGGCTAATAATGTTCCCTTTTGTGCTCGTGCCCTGTTCGTATCCGCGAGCACATTTGCAGGCAACTTTTCTTGACGTAAGCAAATAAATGGGGTGCTAGTTTACCCATTTCGGATTGGTTTCAAACTTAGCAAAAATCTGGAAAAATTATTCTATGAAAAAGTTAGTAGTATGAGCCAGGTTCGAGAATCGAACAAAAATTATTGGGGGAGATAGTTTTGGATATGTTGACTGGAGTTAATAGAAAAAACGACCGGACGAGCCGGGTGCCTAACCGGAAATGCAATACCACCTTCATCCACCGGAGCCGTTGCCTCAAGCCAAGGGCTGGGGGTATGGCCAAGTGGGCAAGTATTAAGACGCCTCCGTGTGTCAACCACGCGTAATTGACGCCGACTTTGCATGCAAAGACGGAGTCCATTACGCCGACTTCCATACAAAGTCGGCGTCTTTTTCGCCTCAAATTGAACCGTGTCACGTGACACGTTCAAAGCACGCGTTTATTTAGACGCGTGCTTTTAACGTGTCACAAAGCACGCGTCTAAATAAACGCGTGCTTTTTTGAGACGTGTCTATCAAACCACACGAAATTAATGCCTGGTTTTATGGAACGCCGACAGGGTCAAATGTACTCGTAATTTAAACGCGTATTTTTGATTGGACACCCGTTTAGGAAGCGCCTGCAGCTGTTTCATAAGCGGCTGCAGCCGTAAATGTGCAGGCGAAAGTTACACATGAATGTACGCGTTAGTTAACGCTTGCAGGCGTTAAATAAACGCCTGTATATTTACACGTGCAATTGCAGGCGTTAAATAAACGCCTGTATATTTACACATGCAATTGCAGGCGTTAAATAAACGCCTTTATATTTACACGTGCATTTGCAGGCGTTAAATAAACGCCTGTATATTTACACGTGCAATTGCAGGCTTTAAATAAACGCCACATGCAAATCACTGCCCACAATTTCCCTAGCTCCTCCTGCAGTTATCTGGGCTAGTGTGATTTGATTCTTCCCTGTATTTTCAAGTACCAGCTCCTCCCCACTGTAGAAGCGGAAGATTTCAAAACAAGTTTAGCCCAGCACACAGAAGTTTGAAGGATGAGAAGATGGCAAGAAGGAACTTCCTAAGACAGTGTAAGCAGACACTAAATGACTGCACTCAGCTTTTGCTGTCGGATAACCCTGGACACGACGACCTTCAGTCCATGTTGACAAAGGTACAGTTTTTTCGAAATCATTATTTGTGACTTAATCGTAATCTTCGCTGGCTAGCTAGGCTAACAGGGGTTTAACTTGGTCACTCGTTGTGCGGATAGCTTTTGTTTGTTTGTTTTTTAGCAATGGATTGCTACTGTGATACTTCTGCATTGCTAGCTAGCCAGTCACTGACTAGTCTAGACTGTTGGATAAAGACTAGCTATTTGCGTTTCGTTTTTATCCGTGAAAGCTGCCATGTTAAGGCTGGACAGTCCATATCCAACTATCTGTCCCCTAGTTATGTAGCTAGCTAAACGAGTTAGCCTCAACCCCAACCATCTGCTATCCTCAGTAGTCAGTACAGTAGGCTCCAGTGCTGCACATTCTTGACATTCATTTTTTGTTGTTACCTAAAGTCGATTAGTCTAGCTAGCTGGTATTTTGAGGCAAAACCACTGCTGAAGGCAAGCAAGCTCAACCTTCAACCTAGGCGACTATTTGTTCACGTTCTTATGAGATATGGTCGATAAATTATTACTGGTTTAGATACAACAACAAAAAATACTAGCCTTGTCTACTTTAACACCATTGTCTTCTTTCAGGCTGGAAACAATGCAGCGAAGCCTAGAGTGGGCAAAGGGGTACGCTCTTAAATGTTGCTTCAGCAGACGGCCTGATAGCTGAAGTGTCCGAGCTCATGCAGGAGAGTCGCACCCATGGTCGGCATGCACAACCAGGTGGGAACCATTTCAGTGGGGGTGGGTGCTCACAGCTCAGATAGTCCTTTGAGTTGTTTCACACATCGTTCACTTGCTGCCCATTGCATTTTCCCTTGTGCAGTATTTTTTACTGCCCTAATTCATTTGTTGTTAAATTGCAGTGGTATTTAACAGTGCATGCCTAGAGCTTGTGCAAGTTACAGTCTCTTAAATGTTGTAAGCACAGCATTGTATTATTGTTGCAGCCAGTTCCGGTTACCAGGCTCCATTGACTTGGAGTGGAGCTAGAGGTGCTCCTCATTATCACATCACCGGAGAGCAACTGAGGGGTCTGATGATAGATGGCAGATATTCTTCACGTGTTCCATTCTACACTCAAACCACACCTAAGGTCAGTTGTGCTTGGGGTTGAATGCTATGAAATGCAAAGCTTTTAAATGCATGGTTTCCACAATTTTGGCATGAATGGGTTGTCAATAATCAAGTACTCTAGTGATACATTGTCTCATCTGGGCATTGTCAATCTTTCTGTCTTGTCAGGCACTTTGCATTAACCTGAAGGCAGCTGCCTTCCCATCAATGTTGCAGAGGCTGCACAGAAGGTACAGTGTTGCTGCTCTGAATTCTTTATAACACATCGATGGAAACTACAGACTGAAGGTAGATGCTCGCTCGCTCACTCACTCACTCACTTTCTTGGTATATCTTGGTTATTTAAACTGTAGGTTGTAACATCTCAAATGCTATCAGGTAGCTCACTTGTTTATCAATTAGAGCAAGAACTGACATGGATATGTGGATAAGAATAGTTTTATGATGTTGCTGCTACTTTGGTTATTGATACAGTAGTAGCACCTTGAAATATACATGCTTATAGTGACAAAGTCCAATGTTATGTTTTTTGTGATTTCAGGTGGAGGATAGTCATCCATGGTGGCATTGATGGTTACAGCTGCCTTGTGTTTCTCCACGCTTCCAGCAACAAGTGCAGCATTACTAAATGCTGAGGCCACACAGTCCATCCAGGCTTAGAACAGGTGATTGCCACCTATTGAATTGGATAACCATGGACCGGAACAGATAATCAATATTTTCCTGCAGTAGTGAATGTAGGTTACGGCTCGACATTAAATTATAACGAGAAGAAGAAGTGAATGTAGCTTGTTTCATAACAACATAGGTTGATGGAGTGATATGGAGGGGTGATTGTCATTGTTTGTTTACTAATTGTTAAAAATAAACAATGTATATCTTGAATCTGCCCTGAGAGTCGTCCTTGTGTCTTGCCTCTCTAACATTATACATTTGTGGTTGAGGGACTGCAAAAGCCATAGCAAATAGAATAGAATATAACTTAACTTTTACAGAACTTTGTGGTGTCAGACACATACAAAATGTAGTATGCACACAGGTATTTGCAGTATTTACAGGTATATGAAAGATGATCTGATCCATCGACGTGTTAAATTTTTTGAGTCATGTCCAATACAAAACAGTTCATTCTAGCATGTCCATCCACACCAAAGGAAGCCTCCTCATGCAGCCCATCCATCCACCATAGATGTTCACCACCAGCAGCAGAAGAGAAGGATAGCGGTGGATCCTCTGCAGCCCCATCCATTCCACATCACACAAATAAAGTATAACAGATTAGAGTTGAACTTATATTTCCTCAGGTAACTTTGATATTTATGTATAATAGAGCATAGAATAAAATAATGAAATGAATCAGAATACGTATATTGCAGTATTTTGACCGTGGAGAAGACAGAACCCTTTGTGTGTGTTAGGAATTAAATTATCTGCAGTATGAATCAAGGATTTACACGTTTAGTATAGTATTCCCAACAGATGTGGTTACATTCTGTTAAAGGCACTAGAGATATTCCACAAACACAAGCCTAGCCTTTTAGTTTTTCCAGATGGGAATGTACATGATGCAGCAATGTAAGGGCAGCATCGTCTAGACTTCTACTCTTCATGGAAGCAAACTGGAGTTGATCTGCCAGGTTCTGGACTGTCTCTTGTAGTTGCAAAAGTATCAGACATTCAAAACTCTTCATCACCATTGATGTAAGAGCTACAGGTCAAACATCATCACATATGCTGACAAAGCCTCCACTGCCTCATCAAGTGTGTTGTCAAAAAACACTGACCAGTCTGTGTTATCAAAAGCAGTCCCTGAGATATATGATTGTCTTTACCTAACAATGAGCTAATTGCAGTTACATACAACTGTTAACAACAAAGTTGAAGACAGAAAGTACTATTTGTGGGGAATACTGCTTTGGTCGCACTCTTTTTGGTCTTTTGGTGGTCGCGAAAATCTAGAAATCCTAGAAATGCGGTGCTGAAACTTCAGCTTCAAAATGTTGCTCTCAAGAGTGGTTGATGGGGTGGAGGGAATGATGAAGAGTTGGATGGAGCGATGCAGGTGTATTTGGTGGAGGGGTGGATGGATGTGATACTGCGATTGTTATTGTTTATTATTATATATATATTTTAAATATATCCATATCTGAATAATCACATTTCCCAGAGTTTTCCTTGTTTCTTGCCTCTCAAACCCTTCAAATATCTTGTTGCGATCTAGTGACACTGCTTTGTTGAGATCTAGTGACACTGCCTTTTGTCATCCAATTCGCTTAATAGAGTGAAACTGCCTTTCGTCATCCAATTCGCTGTCAGGTAAAACTAGGGTCCTAGAACTGCGGTCCTGAAACTGCAGCCTCCGGTACTGCAGGCACATACCATTGATAATTCTTGATAACCACAGAATCATTACATAATATAGGCTTAGACCCTGCATTTATATCACACAATATATATATACATACAATTAAGTGTCATACATCTGCCTCTGACTGCATTTTTCTGCTGATTTGTTTTTTTTAACAAAATTTCACGGCATTTCAGAAAACATCCAAACTATTTGTGGGATTGAATCAATAGAGGACAGATGGTCCTACTCTCCACTGCTCTTTTATTGCTGCCAGCAGGGGAGAGTTCCGGCATAAAAAGAGAAGCCAAGTTTCATTATTGATACATCTTTCCAAGGTTATTGATTTACAGTGTACCGTTGCTCATTCATTCATTTCAATTACATACAATTAGCACAAACTGTGGACGAGGCCCAGGAAGCGGTGCTGGAGGCCTCTGAGGAACTCTCCGTGTTGGGTTCAGTCCGATAAGTGGACCTTGGAGGAGAGGGATGCCTTGGTGGACCACAAAAGTCTACTTGAAAAGCAGGCTCAGGGATGCTTTTGAGCAGTGAGTTTTTATACATGTGAGGATTAAAAGAACTGTGATTATCACATTTTTTAACCTCATCACTCACAACTCAGCAGGACATAAGTTCTCAGCATCTAGCATCTCTACTAGATGTATTCAATCAGTAACTACTTTCAATGACAGTGTTCACTGTATTAAGGTTTGCTTTTAAATGTGATGTTTTTTTTAATGATCTTTTGCAAAAATCCTGAGCCGCCCCGTCCTGAACGGCCCCGTCCTGAACCGTGAAGTGTTAGGTAGCATTTGTTGTGCAAGGCAAGTCCTAATGAAAATCTGCAGAGGGGACTGGTGCCTCTCAGTCCACTCCAAGTCAATGGAGCCTGGTAACCGGAACTGGCTGCAACAATAATACAATGCTGTGCTTACAACATTTAAGAGACTGTAACTTGCACAAGCTCTAGGCATGCACTGTTAAATACCACTGCAATTTAACATCAAATGAATTAGGGCAGTAAAAAATACTGCACAAGGGAAAATGCAATGGGCAGCAAGTGAACGATGTGTGAAACAACTCAAAGGACTATCTGAGCTGTGAGCACCCACCCCCACTGAAATGGTTCCCACCTGGTTGTGCATGCCGACCATGGGTGCGACTCTCCTGCATGAGCTCGGACACTTCAGCTATCAGGCCGTCTGCTGAAGCAACATTTAAGAGCGTACCCCTTTGCCCACTCTAGGCTTCGCTGCATTGTTTCCAGCCTGAAAGAAGACAATGGTGTTAAAGTAGACAAGGCTAGTATTTTTTGTTGTTGTATCTAAACCAGTAATAATTTATCGACCATATCTCATAAGAACGTGAACAAATAGTCGCCTAGGTTGAAGGTTGAGCTTGCTTGCCTTCAGCAGTGGTTTTGCCTCAAAATACCAGCTAGCTAGACTAATCGACTTTAGGTAACAACAAAAAATGAATGTCAAGAATGTGCAGCACTGGAGCCTACTGTACTGACTACTGAGGATAGCAGATGGTTGGGGGTTGAGGCTAACTCGTTTAGCTAGCTACATAACTAGGGGACAGATAGTTGGATATGGACTGTCCAGCCTTAACATGGCAGCTTTCACGGATAAAAACGAAACGCAAATAGCTAGTCTTTATCCAACAGTCTAGACTAGTCAGTGACTGGCTAGCTAGCAATGCAGAAGTATCACAGTAGCAATCCATTGCTAAAAAACAAACAAACAAAAGCTATCCGCACAGCGAGTGACCAAGTTAAACCCCTGTTAGCCTAGCTAGCCAGTGAAGATTACGATTAAGTCACAAATAATGATTTCGAAAAAACTGTACCTTTGTCAACATGGACTGAAGGTCGTCGTGTCCAGGGTTATCCGACAGCAAAAGCTGAGTGCAGTCATTTAGTGTCTGCTTACACTGTCTTAGGAAGTTCCTTCTTGCCATCTTCTCATCCTTCAAACTTCTGTGTGCTGGGCTAAACTTGTTTTGAAATCTTCCGCTTCTACAGTGGGGAGGAGCTGGTACTTGAAAATACAGGGAAGAATCAAATCACACTAGCCCAGATAACTGCAGGAGGAGCTAGGGAAATTGTGGGTAGTGATTTGCATGTGGCGTTTATTTAACGCCTGCAATTGCACGTGTAAATATACAGGCGTTTATTTAACGCCTGCAAATGCACGTGTAAATATAAAGGCGTTTATTTAACGCCTGCAATTGCATGTGTAAATATACAGGCGTTTATTTAACGCCTGCAATTGCACGTGTAAATATACAGGCGTTTATTTAACGCCTGCAAGCGTTAACTAACGCGTACATTCATGTGTAACTTTCGCCTGCACATTTACGGCTGCAGCCGCTTATGAAACAGCTGCAGGCGCTTCCTAAACGGGTGTCCAATCAAAAATACGCGTTTAAATTACAAGTACATTTGACCCTGTCGGCGTTCCATAAAAGCACGCGTCTAAATAAACGCGTGCTTTGAACGTGTCACGTGACACGGTTCAATTTGAGGCGAAAAAGACGCCGACTTTGTATGGAAGTCGGCGTAATGGACGCCGTCTTTGCATGCAAAGTCGGCGTCAATTACGCGTGGTTGACACACGGAGGCGTCTTAATACTTGCCCACTTGGCCTTCCATATGGGGGTCTGTTTCGGCGCCGTCTCAAGTCGGACAAAAAGTCTAACCAGAATTCACTGCTACAAGTCTGCTACAAGTCTGCTGCAGCGCTGCATGAAGTCGAACATACCTAATGTCATCACAACGTCATTCAGCAATTTTTTGCAACAAATTTACCTGCCTTTAGCAACTTCCCCTGAATATTTGGCGGCCCAAATATAGGTGGCCCAATGTTTGATTATAGGTTTGACATTTCGGCCTCTCCGTAGTTTTGAAATGTACAGTCAGCAACTAAACACTATCCATAGCGCGTCGAAATTAAGCCAGATAGCTATTTAGCTCTAGTTCCTCTGGTCATTGTTAGGAGGTTGGGAGATCTTACGAGGTTGAAGTTAGAGCAACTATATCATCTTTTGCGTATTAGTGGAGGTGAGTAAAGGCTGAGAAAGCTTTTGTTTTCTGACGCTGTTAATGTTAGCTAGCAACTAACTAAAGTTACGTTAGCAAACAGCGCCTGGTTCATCAAAATGGCCTAGGAATTTTCATAGTATCTTCATACCAGTTTAATAGCAAGAATTAGGTCACCTGATAGCTAGCTTTGGCGTTAGCTGGTACCATGCGAGAGATCTGTGGTTAAATACTGACACCTTAAACGTTTAAATATATTACCATCTCTTGCTACCTAGCTAGTTCTACTATCAAGGACGCAATGTCTTTGCCACCAACTGCTGAGAAAATCGTGCTTAGCAGCACTTCAACAGTCCCTCTCCATGAACGGTAAGAAAATATACAGCGCTTACTTTCATAGCCTTTTATTCTTCTCACGCTATAACAATGTTGTTTTCGCAAAACCTTCTGAGTTTCCATGTATGTGTTAAATGGTGTTTACCAGGTGCATACATATCCTTTCAAATCCTTCACACCTGCTGAAATGTAAGCCACCACATTTTGAGTTGTAGGAGGCGGTGCAGAGGAATGGCATAGGCCTGTTCCACATGCACAACCTCCCAAATGTCCTGGACTCATTAAGGCCTCTGCCCTCTTAGCAGTATGCATACTCCTTGAACCAGCTTTCAACTCACTTTTAAGGCATACTCGCCTCTCTACATCCCTCAACTCTGTCCATCACCCTCCGTTGCCCCTGACAGCTTCACCATCATGCTGAAGAGTCGACCTGACCAGGTGGCAGTGGAGGCCAACCTGCAGCAGAAGGAGGCCAGCTTCAGGAACAGAAAGCTGGTCCTGCAGATGGAAGACAGACCATCAGTACTGGTTGCCCTGCAGCATAGGGTACTGTGGAGGAAGAGGGAAACTATGCATGTAGTCTGGATAAGCAGTAGCCCCACCTCTTGACCTATTGGTTGGGACTTGAGGGAAATGTGTTGGCATGTGTTACATCTCTTGTCCACATCAAATACCTTCACATATATAATCCTTTTGACCCCTATATGTATTCCCCCCAATGGTATATTCTGCAGAGTTTGAAGCACCGTCTGGGAAAAGCCAATGTGCTGGCCAGGCTGGGCCAGCCCATGGGGGCCATATCGTGGAGGGGTGCTGGCAGACGGTTCTCCACGAGGGAACTGCCAGACACATCCAGAGAAGGGTTCCGTTGGAGGAGGGTCAGAGAGGGTGCCTTTAAACCAGGCTTCAATTTTAGAAGTGAGTGTATGTGGTTTATTTTTCATGCTGCTTACAAATGAGGTTATCTGAATCTGTATATGTGTAGTAGGACTCCCTTCTGTGTGTAAGCGGGACTGGTCAGAGCAAGTGTTCCTTTGGTATCCTTAGGTTTCATCCTTAGGTTAACCTTAGCTGTTTGACTTATTGGTTCAGCTTATGCTCATGGTCTAAATAAGGGATTGAAGTGCAATACTTTACAATGAAAGTTTGAGTTAATAGTTTTAATGATCAGCGCTTCCCTTGTCAAACATTTCTGTAATTTGCAGGTGTGGGTCCGAGGCATGGCTGGAACAGTGTTGCCAGAAAGAAGCTGCGTTCGGCGCTGAGGATGCAGGGTGGTCTTGTGACCAGCTCTGGAGCGCTGTTAACCCAAGGAGCCTGGTACCAAAGAGGAAGAGGTGAGAGCACTCCCTCAGATTGTTACACATGGATTATGAAAGAAACACATTATTCAGCATGCAGAATACACCGTTCCTTATGTCCCTCTGCAGGAAGAAGAGGAGTTGGTCTCAGTCTGGATCAGACTGGCACAAGAGGGCATGGTGTTTTTGGCACTGGGCAAGGTTTTGGAGACTGGGGAGGTTTCAACACCAGGGGAGCGTTCAACACCAGGGGAGCGTTCAACACCAGGGGAGGTTTTGGTACTAGGGGAAGCTCCGTCACGAGGGGAGGCTTTAGGGCCAGGGCAGCCTTTGGAGACAGGGGTCGTGGCACTTTCAGAGGACCCTTGGTCATCACCAAAGAGCAGCTAGACAACGAGCTTGACGAGTACATGTCCATGTCTAAGAGCAATCTGGATGCACAGCTGGATGATTATATGTCTATGGCCGGTTCCGACAATATTGGATATTAAATGAAAATTCTGAAGATAAATAAAAAATGCAATTTCTCATGTAAGAGCTACAACTGTTTACATTTGTTCGGGGAATGTTTAGCATGATCAGTTTTTTTTCTGTTTACAAAACAGTTTGAAATAGTTTGTTTTTGTGCAGGACAATGGTAACTACGGTAATGACAGGTTTGCCAGCAGTTTGAATATTTGTTTGTTTTTTTACATTTTTTGATACTGTACTAAGTTGCAAAAGTTTTTGATACTGTTCTAAGTTTAAAAAAGGTTAAATGTTAAAGGCTAAACTGTCATCAAACCAGTCTATAAATGTTTTTGTGAATCTAAAAATGCAACAAAAAAAAAAGAGATGTGCTTTAGTTGATCAAGAAAATGTTTGATATAAGGTTTCATATTGTTTTAACATTTTAACATGCATGCAGTTTAACTAAATAAAAACCTAAACAGAGTGGTTATGCAACTTTACTGGAACCCTTTTCTCATTTCCATAGCCGTCTTATTACTGGCGATGAGAGAACATTAGCTTAGCTTTCTAAACGCCGGACGACTAACAAAAGGTTTGTTCGACATCGACTGCGGCTGCATGAAACGACCGGCGAGATTTGCCGCTTGCAGTCGGGGAGGAGTTAAAAACAGCTCCGTAAAGTCGGACATTCCAGCTTCTCGTGGTTTGCTACGTTGACTTCAGTCATGGCCGATCAACCGCTGTTTGCTTACTTTATGGTTGACTAACTGCATGGTCACGAATTTTATTGTTTTCGCATTAGAACTTGCACGAACCATTGCACTGAAATTTGTCATTTTATGTAGGCCTATTGGGCTATGTTAAACTCTTTCTCCAATCTGCAGATTGATAATACCAGAACTCAATTAAACTTCCCTTAGTGAAGAGACAGACTAAAACCCTTTATTCAACAATAGTAGCTAATCTATCGCAGGCTATCAATAAAGGCAAATATTTAATTCAATTGTACTGCAGGGCTCTCAAGTTTTGAAGACAGGCAAGAGTGACACCCCCCCCCCTCCCATCAGGGAGGTCAAAATTAATTAATTTCTTTTTACCTGACATCTTTGAAATACAGCAATGATTAATGCATCCATGGCCAGGATATAATTATAAAATATGACATGATTTTAAAAGTGACCTATCATTGACTATGCAATACACTTAAATGTATTTAGTGCTAATAAAATTATTAAGCCTATTTGGAAAGAGATGTTTATAATATGACAATATGTCAGTCATCGTGTGATAACGAAAATATGACTAGGCCTAGACTACTTACTTCGCCGTGAAATGGTCACTGCATTTAGTCATTTAGCAGACTCTCTTATCCACTGCAGAGGCGGCTGTTGGAGTTTATACGAAGCTTTCCATCAGCGTGGCTCTTCACAAAATCAATCCACCTATTTTTCCTTTCCTCATCAATAAGGAAATTAAATAGTGTTGCAGCGCAGCTGAAGTTTTTGCATCCAGGGAATATGCAGTTGCAGGTGGAGGGAGACATCCTCAGTGATCTGACGTAGATGGGTCGAAATGACGTAGATGGGTAACTTTTTGGCCCCGCCCATTAAAACCTGATCTGAAAACGGAAGAGAAACTGTTCTACGGTCTAACTACACATTTCGGTGCCACAAAGTTTTAGCGCTTTGCACGTGCTTTCAGGAACTCATTTCACACGTATAGGCTATATAATGTACTAAGAAGAAAATCATGGAATTGACTTTACAGGATCTTTAACTCCTCCCCGACTGCAAGCGGCTACTCTCGCCGGTCGTTTAATGCAGCCGCGGTCCATGAATCCGTTAGTGAAGAGGCGGACTAAAACCCTTTCTTCAACACATTTTGATTCAATTAAACAGTTTAGTCCGGATTTGAGCATGGGCGAAACCGAAGGTGTCAGAATAATTACAAAACACGCGTCAAAGTTGTCGTGTGTGAGTCTGGCCAATAATAGGTGCGTTCGACTTCATGCAGCGCCGGTGTCGCCTGCAGCCGCCTGCAGCCCGGCTGACTTGAAGCAGCCAATGGCATTCTCAACTTCAAGGCAGCAGGCTGCAGCCGGCTGTCGGCGCCGCCGGTGCTGCATGAAGTCGAATACACCTAATGAAATAGCTGTGTCGTCATTAGAACCCGTGCAGTTGCTCTTTATAAAATGCGCTCGGCTACACAGCCGGCGGTTCTCGAATCGATCTCACGGTACTTTGATGGCTACGTCACAGCGACCTAGCCTCGGCGCCGTCTCAAGTCGGACAAAAAGTCTAACCAGAATTCACTGTTTCAATTTAGCCGCCTGCAGCCGGCTGAGGCGCTGCAAGTCAGTCATGCCTAACGCACCTAATGCAAGATGGCTACTGACTTGTAAGCAAACATTCATCAGTCGGAGTAATCTTACAATGAAATCGTGAAAACACTATCTACATTTGTCAAATGGAAACACTGTAATACAAGCACCTCATTTTGGGGTAAGCCACTAAACTGTATTTACCTTAATTTGCAATGTGTGAGCAAGCATGCGGTGTATTCATAAAGTAGACAAGTTACGACTTCGTACAGCATGCTTTTGATGGTTAGTTTAAGTATATTATTGGTAGTTCGTTGATTAAGACACGTATTTGCTATTATTTAGAAATACTTGTTTATATTTTGTCAAACTATTATTTTAGAAGTTTTGTTGCAGTTTCGTGGTTGTACCTTTGCCCTTTGGCCAGTAGAATGCGCTGTTCACCAACTTTAGCGTTGTCGATCTGTGCCATCTGCTTGCCGCTCAGGTAGGCCCTCTTGAATTTGTTCATGGAAACCAGACTGAACGAGTTTACCTAGTCTCTGACCCAGTGTGCTTTCTTAGTGTCTACGGTGCTGTTCGTTCATTAAAAGAACGTGCAACAGGTAGGCCTAATTTTTTTATTTTTTTTAAACCTAAATGTATTACCCTTTGTCTGTTTTTCAGTGGATCTAGAACTCAAAAGCTACAGTAGTCCTACAGTTAACTCCCTACCCAAAACTCTTAGCTAGTTAATTAGTGTACGTCTCCCAACGGTTTTTCCGGCCAACAGCAAAATAACATAAGAATAACTTCTCATTTTAATTGCAGCTATGAGCACTTCATCCCTTCATTGCTGGCAGGAAGAGGAGTTTACAATTTTGGCCGTGTGTGCCCAGTGTACACCTTTTCAGATGGTAAGAAAAAACACATCTATTTTCAAGTTTAAGTCAGAAATATTATTTGATTGTCAAATGTTATGATTTATTTATTACCCCACTCCTAGAATTCGTGGCCACCTTGTCACTTAACTGGATTCATTGAGCAGATTAACTGTTCAAAGTCTAACAAACTTGAACATAAGAGGTAGGCTTGTTGTCCTTGATTTCTTAAATAACATTGAGTTGATGAAAATGATTAGAATTTTAAAAAGATAGGTAGCTGTGATAACAAATATAACACTTTGGAATGGATTTACAGGGAAAATGACTTGTTTGGAATTTATATGACAATTTATAAATTAAATCTATGATACTCCACTAAGCTTTGTGAAGCAGACTCAAGGCTTTAGCATCAGTCTTAATTCTCCATCGTTCTGTCAGCTGTCGCTCTTTAAGACAGGAGGAAAAGCTCTTCTGGAAGTTTGAGGGAGTCATGATGACTCTGACGGTTGTCTTCATCCTACTTGTGATTGCCCGTCAACGTGGCTTGGACCACCTTGCATCAGAGAAGGTCCGTCGGCAGATCGAATCCATATAGTCTCCTCCAAAGTTGAACTACCTCATTTACCATTGTGAGCATTTTACTGCACTTTAATCTAATTTCTTCATGTGGTGGCCTTATTGAGTAATGTATATACCAAGGTGTAATAGTTTATGGATACAGATGTGTCTGTCTTACCTGATTATATTGAGGGTTTAAACAGGGTGTTATTTATCAGTCATCTGTATAATTCCTTCTCATGTCTAAGTTTTCTGTTCGGATCAAAGTGCTTGCTGTTAATGCAGTACAACAATATATAGTTATTTAAGGCTGTGATGTAATCTATTATGTTTCTTCTTACTAAAGTCCCGATGCTTTGTTAACATATCCTTAACCTGAGTACTAAAGTACTACGGAACATTTAATGTTGTTGCATGTAATTAAAACGTAATAAAGTATTTGCCTACAGTTTATCAAGTAAACATGAACATTAATTCAAAACTTTTCACAGGCAAATTATATAAAGAACACTTGCATGATAGATTAATCATCAATCAAAACTCAATACAGAAATAGTCAAATCCAGTATGAAATTCCATCAGTCACAAACACTTGAGAAAGAAGTGGTTGCACTTTGACCCTCTTGGACAGTCACATAGTTGGCCAAACCGTGGTCCCTTTTTCGCTGTGCAGAAATCACCAACATTACACTGCAAACCAATTTGGGGGAAATGACACATGCACAGACATTAGAAAGCAAAATAACATAAATATACTTTTTCTATCTGCTTGCTGAAGTGTCGAGCATTTGCTGTAGGTTCCTACTAGCCCCAAAACTAGACAGACATTGTGAGACTCCAATCAACCGTTAGATGCCCCCATATGACAAGTGTGTAATTCAATCTTTAAATAATTTTATAGTATAGTGAGTATAGTGCATTTTCACTTTGTATAGGGCTACCAGTTTTAAAGTTGAGACATTGTTGTTTGTCTGTGGCACTACAAAAAGTGAGATATAACCTGTAAGGAATCTGTCACGTATAACCTCTTATTGGACTTACACTAGGGAGGCGGCTCTGTCTTCTTTCCCATGAAGCCATTCTCCTGTTCTGAAGTTTCTCTAGAACGTTGTGAAGAACACCAAGCTGAAAAAAAACAGAGTAAACCCCTGGTTATGTCCAGTAACAACCATAAGTATTAGTGGTAATAGTGTATTATTTTAGTGCCAACATTCTCAGCTGTAGTACTAACTGAAACAGACCTATATTGGCTGAAAATACACACAAAATTACCCACTATTTAGGTTATCGGATCTTTCTTGGTCCTGGATTGTGCTGCTTCTAGAACAGGTCTGGTGAACTGGTCTGGCGTTCTCATAGCCCACAACAATAGCTACATGATACAAGGTGTACAGGAAAACATTTTGGGGTAACACTATCAGCAGATAGAGGCCTAATTGTCACCTTTGGATTGATTTGCCACATAGGTTCCTAATATTCATTATAGTGTAGCGGTTATCACGTCTGTTCTACACGCAGAGCCAGAAGGTACAATAACCATGAGGATTTTTTTGAACTTCTAAAGTAGCCTACTTGGTTCCAGCGATTTAATTGTATGCCAGAACTCACCAATTCCCTTGTGTCCTCGGTAGCTTCATGCTTAGATGGTAACCTTTCATCAGTCCATCCTGCAGCCACGTTTGACGTCGAAGATAATATGTAAAAAAAGTAAACAGAGGTAAGGAGCATAACTGCTGATTTTGACATTTCTGTGTTGGATGGAATGCAGTCAGTAAAGTGACTTCTCGCTGTTCTTGCTACGCTGTCCAAGGTACTGAAAAGGAGCAGCAGGTTTAGTTGTCGATCTCCTCCGTCTGAATGAGCTTCAATTAGGTATCAGTACTGGGAAGTCGCCCAGCAGACACCTACACACCCGTCATCCACATACTTCATTGGATCTGTTTTATGTAATCAATCCCATTGTTGCAGCCCCAGGCTGACGATGGGAGATTGCAGACGACGCTAAGAAAACATGTTTGGTTTGGTTGGGTTTAATTGGATTAGGCCCATTAACCCAAGTGAACTTTATATGACAACTTGTAATTCGACGCTTAGACTCGTTTTTTATCGATCACAAAGGATGTGTGTAGGCTGGTTGATTTTTACTTAATGCAACAAGAAACAGAACAATTCATTAATGAAATTTGTTATAGACCACTCCTTCAT
Organism: Osmerus eperlanus; assembly: GCF_963692335.1. Classification (NCBI taxonomy): domain Eukaryota; kingdom Metazoa; phylum Chordata; class Actinopteri; order Osmeriformes; family Osmeridae; genus Osmerus; species Osmerus eperlanus. Next base: position 11,722,267 of record NC_085024.1, read on the forward strand.
CCTTACGGCACCTGTTATATAAAGCGATAAAAAGGGAACACCCCACAGCCTTAATCTCTTGGCTGTCCCTCTTGCAGGTTTAATCTTTTCCTTCTTTAGATGATTTTAATAGCCCATGTCAGTAGGCACGTATCAGGCGGCCGCCTTGACCATCTTCCATGTGACGTCAATCAGTTCCAGTTATTGGGTCTCTGAAATTCTGTCTGATTTAGTGGATTTCAATCAATTTCCCATACAATTTTTTGATAATTCTTTTCTTTAACGACTTAGTATCTCATACTATGAATACATCATAGTTATCAATTTAACCAAATACAATTTTATATAATATTGGTATTGATAGTGCTGTGCTACATCAGCTCATAAGTTTTATTACATTAGTAGACCTACAGTATAGGCAGACAACTCTTGTATTTTATCTTCTTGTATGGTAATGGCAAACCCCTAATCCTTTCACTCCCTTCTCTTTATCTGCCGGTCTGTGCTTTCCCGGAGCTCTCCCACAGTGTGCATGCCCCGAGTCATGTGGACAGACTGTGCTTCAGAGGGGAGTTTGTGCCAGTATAAATAGAGATGTATAAGAGACACGCAGATGTTTTGTGTTGACTTTAATACTTTTGCAGCTGGAAGTTATTTACAGGTTGTGTGTGTGAGGAGGGGACATGTTTTTGGGTAGGTCAGAGCTGGGGGTGGGTGAGTATGGAGAGGAGAAAAAGGTGAGGCAACACTTTTGCATTTTTGGATAGACGTTTTACTTGAGGTGGAACTCAGTACTTTAAACATGTCAAATACTGCCGATGCGGTGGGATTTCATTTGATTTCTTCACCTGAAAATCAAGTTGCCTTCTCAGTACATGGCAAGACCTCCCCCTCATGTGATGATGATCAGCAGATGACGGTTGAAGGAGGCATCACACCAGGTCAGGACTATTCTGCCTCCCTAATTGTTTTCTCCTGCAGCCCAGCCCTCTGACCATGCCATGGGCCGTACGTTTCCCAGAATGCAATACGCTCCCTTTGACAAATCATTGGCTTTGTGTTTGAATAGGAAAATATACAGCCTCAGAAATCATGTCAGGTTAGAGGAGAAAATAAAATAAATACAGCTTGTTGAGTAGCACTGTAATGCCCCCCACCACACATACACACACATCCTACCCCCACCCCACTGTAGGCCTCTCTGTTTTATGGTAAACATATAATTTTAGGATTAATGCTTTTCTAAGGATGGGAGGATAATTGGAACCCTATTATCAATACACATGGTACTTGACTCCTTCCAGTTAACATCTGCAATGCTTTAAAACCTACATTCTAACTATGAAGTACTGACCACAGAGAATAGAAAAATGCACCCAGGTGTTAATGCATCTAGAGCTAGCTATCACTTGTGGCAGAGAAAACTCTAAAACATTACAGCTGTTATTTTGTTTAACCCAAAGAACATTGAATTGAAAGGTGAAATGAAAATGAAAAGATAGGCATTACTAAATATGACACATAAAATTTAATAATGTATTTATTGTATAAACAGTAAAAAATGTTGTAGAAAATGTTCTCAAAGACAATATGGGGTGATACATTTGGTTGACTTGGGGTTGTGGCTTTAAATTGAATGAAAATGTTATTTGAATGGCATTATCAAGGCAATTGTATTTACCTTCAATTTTGTAAAAATCGATTGGATCCTTATTAGAATTAAGTACAATTCAAATTTGTGCACTCACAAATGTATATCATCTCAAAAACAAAAGTGCCCTAAAGAGTCCATACAATCATTGTTGTATTATCATCGTGCTGAGAAACTTCACATGCTGCATTTCCTGGTTGCACTACTGATATGAACCATGGGACATACTAGGTCAGTCAGTAGGCTTCTGCTCTGTCCGACATCCAGCATATCTGGGAAAGAGACACAGAAAACGTAATGAGACTATCTCCAAAGTATTAAAGAACACTTCATGGTGTTTACATTGAGATTCTTTTCTTTAAGTGATAAATAATGTTTACGTCAGTGCCCTCAGGCCTACTTGAATCTTTAACTTAAGCATCTAGAGAGCACTATACTTTTATGGCTGTGAAATATGGGTATTGGCCATAGTGTTGGGAGACCTTTGACCTTTGTAGTTAGGTGTCAACCCCTATGTGTGAAATGTTCCACTAACAATGTTTCCCCTCATACACAGATACTGTGAAGATTATTCCTTTTCTATTAGTGTTCACCTGGCATGTAGTGGTAATAATGTAGTAATGTAATGTAATGTTGTAATGCCCTAGCCGTGTGTCTTACCTATGCTCTGTTTTGAACGGCCTCCTTCATGCTAAGCGACAGATCTGTTGAGCAGCCAATCCTAGGATCAGCACTAGGCATGATTGGCCAATCACAGCAGCCTAGTTTGGATCATGACATGGCAGTTAGGAATGATGTGAGGAACTTTACAGGCATTAAATAATTGCTTTTAGAAGTGAGTCCCTTGAATGCTATAGTGAGGTTAATATACTGTATTAATGGAGAACACTGTATTATAATTTTGTGACACACTTGGTGCCGAATACCTTAACATTGTGACCATGTGTGCACTTTAAGAGTAATGAACACAAGGTACCTCATTCCTAGGATTGCCTGGCTCATCTTCATTTTCGTCCCTTATTATTTCAAACAAACTGTAGTCAATTGGCTGGCTGCTATTACCTTAAGTAGGATGGAAAAAGTATTGCAAACAGTACAGTTACATCAAAGTTGTATGTAGAAATTGACATAGAAACAAATAAATATATTTCACAAACTTCTCTTCATTTTAGAGTTTCTTACTGTAAAATATGTAGTCCAAAGTGGCACTGTAGTCATAGTCTGGCGTTGGAGTAACGTCATCGTATTCCTCATCTTGGTTTCCTATTGATGGAAAAAGTGACACATTTTTGTCAACAACCTGGCAAGCCTTGAAACAAAAGGTTACTTTGCATCTCATTACTCTTATTTGTCTTTCTGGATAGCACCATTGTGCTCCTCAGCATCTCCTGTTTCAAACCTATTTGATGCCCTGTCGAACATGTGGATTACATTTTCTCACTGCACACACACAATGGGCCCCTGATTTGTTGTAGGTGGGTCCGGGGAATCCCACCTCATTTGTTTGGCTTGCCCTGGGGGAGCAATAAACACTCAGGTGCGCCTGCATTTTTTTTGTCCCCTTGCCCAAGACGAACAGAGACACCTTGTGTGAGTTATGGATTCCCAAAAAGCGAGGCGAACAATGGAAGTGTGAGGGTGGTTTGTCTCCCAGGAGGATCCATGTGGGAGTTGGCAGAAGGACAATACAAGGAGGAACATGTCTTCCATCAATCACTAATTATGACCAGAGAACAGCAGGGGGTAGTGTGCAGGGATGGAAGACAAGCCCCTACAGACAGAGATATGCTGTTACAATGAGTTTCAGCTTTCACTCTTTAGCTGGACCGAAAAACAAACACACATCTTGTGAAACTCCAGATTGAGCAAACCTCCTATGAAAATATCTTTGTATTGAACTTGTTACTGGGTTCATTTTAACTTGGAGCAAAGACGTCCATGTACTTATTTTTTATATATTTTTCTTAGACCGGGTGAAATGTGTATTTACAAAGTGAAAAGTCAATTATGTCCAACCACAGGGTATTCAACTCAACAAATGCAACAAAAAAAAGAGGAAGTTACTCTCTGAGCCAAATATCATTCACACTGTAATACTAAAGTGCATGCAGTACTGTGATAGGACACTGTGATAGGACATGTAGAAACAAGAAGAGCCAGTACACAGCATTAGACAAACAAAGCTTTTAAATATGAATCCTGGCATGGAATAGGTAGTTCAAGAAGTCAACAGCAGTTAGCTTCCTACCATGATTTATTTCAATGGCAGGAAACTTCTTTTGTTCTGGGAGTTCTTTATGCAATGCCGAGCTAGTCACAATTAAATAAATAAATAGATATATAATTATATATTGCCGTCTTGCACACGAACACGGTGCTCGATAAGTCTCAAACTATTTAAGACTTTGTGGTCAATGTCTATGTTCTGTAGAGCACTTATCCACCCAACCTCTACAACATCTACAATGTGTGCCAAAATAAAATATCCTGACAAGCCATGCTGATCAATTTGATCTATAAGGCCAGCATTCGATCTCTGACACGACTAATGTCTTCCATCATCTACCGAATCTAGGTGTCCCTATCTGCCTTCGATCTTGTGCAACTGCGTTGGTTTGAAGATAACCACGCCCCTCTCGTTTGCATGTGAAACTGGAAATAAATACAGCACAGAAATAAATGTGGTGCTCGGAAATATATGTGGCGTTAGGAAATAAAAGTCATTTTGAAATAAATAAATGTTGTTTTAAAAAAACGTCATTTTGAAATAAATAAATGTATTTATTTATTGATGTAGGTAAATTGATTCAGCTATATAATTATATTATGCTATATTTATATATTTATTGCCATCTTCTTTAATTTCAGGGTTTATTTCATAGCCATATTTATTTATTTATGTATTTATCTATTTATTTACTTATTTATTTATTTAATTGTGACTAACTCGGCGTTCCATAGTTCTTGCACTTATTGTCTTAATGTTTAAAACCATACTTTCCTTTTAAAGTTAATAATTCCTTTTATATCCTTTATTTGTAGTCAATTCTAAGACCAGATATTATATACTAACTGAATTAAAATATACTTATCCAGTAGGTTTCCGATAGTGTTTTATTATTTTATAAATACATACACATACTGCATGTATATACTGTGCATATACAGTATATACTGTACATATATACATACTGTATATAAAATTGATATGTCTTTAGAGCAATGTTGGCTTTGGTGTTCCAGTATCCTCAGGATTCAGTTCACCTGTTTCATTGGTGATAAGGGCGGTTACTCTCAGCAATGCTCAGACAGAACACTGTCTCTGTGATAACGCGTAGCCTGTTGTGACAAACTGGTTGGGATAAGGTTTACATGCTGGGAAGCCCCAACATCCTTTTCCATGCTCCTCCACAATGTGTAATTAACACTTCCATTAGTCAAATTCTATTTCTATATTGACTGTTTGGTTTTGTTTAACTCTACTTGCCTTCGCAAATCAACTGGATTCATGACCATGTAGCACATCCAAAGATGGTGTCTTTCAGATCTTAGCATTCCTGTTACAGAGTTAAGCAAACAGTGACCTCTCAACCTTGTCAGATTTCTGTCACAGAGACAACCACTGCCCCCCCTACATCCACCACTACCCTCTCACTCTCCACAAAACCTTGTCCCACCAAGACTCTCCCAGCCTTTCACTTTCCCCACTACACCTAATAAATTCTCCATTCAGCTATGATAAGATCTCCAGAGTGATGGTAAACCACAGGCAGACGAGGAGTGCCCTGAGGAGCACTGACAGACGTTCAGCATGCAGCACCACACCTTAGATGTTGTGTTCAGGTCATTCACCAAACATGTTTGATCTTGTCATTATGTCTCAAATGTTGTACAGTTACTTGCATTTACTTGGAAGGCTAGTGCCCGACAGTTGTAGAACTTGTAATTTAATTCAGGGAAAATAGATAAATTGGTCATGTCTCTGAACTTTACTAAAAAACAAAAGAAAAATGGTGTTCCTGGTAATGACATCATACGCTACATGACGGGTGCCAAACACAGGGGAACAGTTGGTCCTGATAAGAGGACAGGCTGGTTATCTCTGCACTGCCAGCGCATGGATTGGAGTCTGTTGAAGCCTTCACTTACACACAGTATTGAGCAAAAAATCTTGGACTTCTGATCAGTCAGTCTTTGTTGTCCAGCATGTCAAGAGAATCTTCATCTTAAAAAGTGCCAGAAGGCATGTTAAGGACAATGGGAGAATTGACTGAAAACATTCAGGATGTCCATTTATAAAACGTACCTTTGAATTACCCCATGCATGTTCAGGCATCCCTGTCTTTGCAATGCATTAGGTTTCCTTTCACGTTTAAACTGCCAGGTATATCTGACAATGAGCAGTAAGTGTATCAGGTGGAATTCCTCATGAAAGATCATGTTGCAGTAGAGATTCACAAAAACGTAACAAAATAATCTACACAACGATGACATTTGTAATAAAAGAAACGTCAGTCAAAAACCTTGACAAATAACAATGTGCTGAATAAACTCCTAAAAGCTTTTGGCAATTTATAGCTAAGCTGCCTTGTTCTTCCGAACCTTCCTCTGTGCTTTCTCCAACAGCAACGTGAATCACCCGACCAAACTGCTAACGACCAGTTTTGGGACAAAACTCTCCCACTTCCTGGCATGTTTCTTTCTTGCAAACTCCCTAAAACCAATGAAGACAAACGTCTGCAGTGGACAAGAGGGACCCCAGCCAAAACAAGACAAACAACAAGAGAGCCAGAAGTAACAAAAACAAGAAGGTTTTGAAGTGTGACGAGTTTTCCCAAAGAAGCAAGTCTATACTAGTCTATGGACAGCTTCCACAGCATAAAGACCTCACGAAGGAAAGAACAAAAAAACGTTATCCCCATAGGGGATCTGCTGGAAAGACTTGATTATTATTCCCTCCTGCGGAAGCTCTCCACTGGTGCCTGAGAAAACTCATCCCTGCTCACGGTAGGGTTACAATAACACAGCTCGTGGCTTTCTGAATCAACTCTACAGAGTGCTAGATGGATGCTTATTATTCCTCAAAATGCCCTGTGTGTGAGATTGACTAAAAACCTTACCCCCTCTCTGTATGTCTGATATTCCATTCATTCACATTTTGGGCTTCGATGAAAGTAACATCGATGCTGTAGTGTATACCATGCAACCCTCCATATCAGTAATGCGACGCTCAGATATTAACCCTGGGGTCCTCAAAGCAGGGCAAAGTTCAAAGGTCATTGAGTACTCACCCCAGCACAAGGGTAGAACCAGAACCCAAGTCACCCAGAGATAGAGCAGTCGCCTGTGCATGCCGGTAGGGAGACAGAGGAAGAGTGGGAGATGGAAGACCGAATGCAGACACTGCCTATGTGTTGAGTGTGGGGGAGTGGTGTTTGAATGAACAAGCGTGTATGTTGGTGTGACAGGGAGGTGGGGCTTGGAGACCAGAGCCAGAGGCAATGTTAAATGCACTCCTAACTCAGTTCCTTAACACAGGTCACTTTCTGTTCCCCTCGCCCCTCTTGTACTGCAGGTGAGAGATTTTCCAACAGGTAAAACTGGAACTCACCAGTGAAAGTAAACATGCACCACAGACAGATCCTGACACGTTACGGTCGTTGTGTAATCTGACGTTGGATCTCTACACAAACGGATGATTTGTGCTGTACCTGCACATTTTATCTATAATGCAGGCCGTCATTGTCTGTGAGGACTAACAGGAGTTTGGCAACATGTCAAGTTTGCTCTGTCCACTTGTGTGTGTATGTGTGTGTCTAGGTGCTGCTTTGGCATTCCTCCATCCTGTGTTGACCAAAGATCACATGAACAGTCAGAGTGAGAAGTGAAGAGAAACACATTTCTCAAGGGCTAAGGTCTGGGAGCCAGTCCAGCCCCTTCTACTATCCTCCGCTTAGTAGAGGCATGTCCTTCCAAAAAACCCTGCCTTCCAGAATGGAGATTTCCAGTAAAGAAGTGTAGATATCCTCCCCATAGCCTCCCCCTGATTGTCTTAAACAGTCACAGCTGTGTAATGGGCATGCGTGAGTTTGACCGTGGGTGTAAGAAGAGGACTACTGAGAGTCACACACACAAACACAGATTTTCTCTTTCTATCCTTCTACCCATCACATTCTCCCATTCAGTGCATTCAAAATGATCAGTTTATCCTTTTTTTCACTCAGCCCTTCAAGTGAAGTGTCTCTTTCACTGTGGTGTCTGTTACCTGTTCATACCGCTGTCCACACCGCATGCTGCATTTGAATGGAGTGTCAGTATGTAAACTCTCAAATATATCTGTTGCACAATCCTAGCTGGAACCACCACAGATTCTGAACCTCAGAGCGATCCCTTACAGATGATCAAATTGTGGATCTTGGTGGCACTTTTGTCAGTTTACATTTAACTGGGGGCTGGGACTCAGATTCAATATATTGGGATCTCATGGTGCAACAGGAAGTTAAAAAATATTCACATTCACACATGTATATTTGTCTGTGTGTGCCGCTGTGTGTGTATACTCTGAGTGTGCAGAAGGTTAGGGGAGCTGCATAGACATGTTAACAAGAATGCCTACCAGTCTTGCCCTCCGTAGGGCTGCCTTAGTGAACAGTGAATTTGAACTTCAGTCATCCTATTTTGCTTGACAACAGACATGTGACATTATAAGATCAAATTCTATTTGTGAAAGTAAAATTGGAAGTTGGCAAACTGATTGCTTACGCAAGGTCTAGTCATTTATAATTTTACACATTTTCTGGGTTTGTTTTGTTTTGGTAGCTCATAAGGTTTTAATTTACTCCATACATTTATTTCATAAAATGCATTCTATAGAGTGAGACATCCTTTTGCGTCCTTAATGGGTTTCCCAATCCCACATTCCACTCCATATGGAAGTTTAATTCCCTTCCTTGACATTAAACAGATTCACTGTACCCCCAGCCCAGACCCCCTACACACACAAACACACGCTATTGCTCTTTCTCTTTCCCTCTCTCTCACACACACACACAATCTCTTTCATCCATTGTCCCCCCTCCCATGTCCTCCTCCATAGGGGGTGTTACGACCCCCAGTCTGATGTTCTGTGTTGCATTTGTGTGTGTTCCCTGCTGTGCTGTCTGTTCCCCATAGGTGGCGCGAATCAAACCATCAACACCCACGCATGACTCCTCCTCTCCATAACCCGGTTCACCTGGTTCCTGTCATCAACCAACCCTCCACCAGTATGTATTGTGCCACTCTGTGTTTGTTTGGGGGGGGGAATAAGTCGCTGGCTGTATTGTGTGTGGGTAAGGCCTACTTTTGTGTTTAGTTGTTTGGATTCCCCTCTGTGCTGACCATTGTCCTTTTGGCTTGTTTTTCTTTGTCCTGTTGTGTTGAGTTGCTTTGTTTGTAGTGTTGTCCAGAACGTTTTCTTGTTCTTTTGTTCAGGGGCTGGGGAGTAGTTTGGAGCTGCCCCGGGGTATACATCACCCGTAGGAATTACTTACTGTCTATATACACCAGCTAGACCTGGGCAGACCACTGCTGTATTTTTGGTTAGGACACCTCATTTGTGTGTCAGTTGCTTTGTGTTTAGCTTTGGGAACTTTATGTTGATTTCTTTTCTTTGGTCCTGTCCAGCCCTCCCCTTGTCCCTGTTTATTATTTTCCCCATTACCGTTATTATTTACTATACCGTGGTGGCAAAAATAAAGCCTTAATATTCCATTGGTACCATTTGTTTGTGTCCTTGTTCGCACTCCTTGCTCTGCGCACCCTTCACTGGCCTTTGAGAGTCCCTGAGTGGTGGCAGGGGTCAGGTTCCCGCCGTTACAGGCATAGGCTTATAACAAATGGGGGCTCGTCCGGGATCTTGACTTTCTGCTGCTCGGACGTCTTGGTGGTCGGTGTGGTCGGGGCGTGGTGTTTGGGTGTGAGTAAAGGTTTTGTAGTGTCATTAGGAGTGTAGCATGGCGGCAGCTGTTTCGGCATTTGTTGATGACCCGTCATATTCAGACCTGTCAGGGCTGCGTAAAGCGGACCTGTTAGCGATCGCGGATCACTTTGGCATCGCAGCCAGGAAACAAGCTCTCAGAGCCGAGGTCCTGGCAGTTGTTACGGGTGGTTTGTTAGAGCAAGGGGTTGTTACGATGGGGGAAGAGGGCGAGAGCGAGGAGGAAGATGTGGAAGGCAAAGAGCTGCTGAGGTCTTCGCCCGCACGGTCGGCGGACAGGGGGGTTGAGGGTCCTCTCCCCGCTCCTCGAACGCTGCCAAAATACAACCCCGGTTCTCCTGTTTTTCCTGGTTCGGGGGAGGCGGCACAGCTCAGCCTTCGTCTGTCCCGTCTCGAGGGCGAGTTGAGGGACCAGGCAGACAGGAGGACATTTGAGTTGGAGTTAGAGGTCAAGAAACTGCAAATACAGGCAGAAAAGGAAATCCGGATTCGACAGATGGAGCTAGAGGCGGGGATGGGTGGTTCACAGTCACCTAGCGGGTTCGGACATTTTGACGTCAGCAAAAATATTGCTTTGGTGCCCCCCTTCAGGGAAGCTGAGGTAGACAGCTATTTCTCGGCTTTTGAGAGGGTGGCAGGAGCGCTGAAATGGCCCCAAGAAGTGTGGCCGTTACTGTTACAGTGCAGGCTTACTGGAAAGGCTCAGGAGGTAGTGGCCTCCCTGTCCCTGGAAGATAGTCTCAGCTACGATGTTGTAAAGGCCACAGTGTTGCGCTCGTATGAACTGGTCCCTGAAGCTTACAGACAGCGCTTCAGGAACCACAGAAAAACAACCAACAAGACGTATGTAGAGTTCGCCAGGGACAAAGAGTCCCTTTTTGATAAGTGGTGTTCTGCCAGCAAGGCCACTACCCTGACAGAGGTGAGGGAACTAGTCTTGCTGGAAGACTTTAAGAATCACCTGCCTGACCGCATCGTAGTCCACCTTAATGAGCAGCGAGTGGCGTCCATGGCTCAGGCGGCCGTCTTGGCAGACGAATACGCCTTAACCCATAAGACCGTGTTCTCCAAACCCCAACCTGTAGTGTCGTCCCGTTACGCTCGTCCTCAATTGGCCGAGGGGTCTACGAAAACTGAAGGTAGAGAGTGCTTTTACTGCCACCGGGTGGGGCATGTTGTAGTTGACTGCCCCACCTTGAAAAACAAGCAGAGGTCGCCTCCACGAAGACCCAAGGAGGTGGGGTTAGTCCAGTCGTTCAGCTTTACAGCTATAACCCCTTTGTCAGAAGACAGTTACACGCCCTTTATGTCCACTGGCTGGGTGTCCTTGGCAGGTGACCAAAAGAGTAGGCAACGTGTGGCTATTTTGAGGGACACAGGGGCTGCGCAGTCCCTGATCCTTGCCAGTGTGTTGCCTTGTTCAGACAGCACTGCTGTAGGCACAAAGGTACTACTGCAGGGGATAGGAATGGGGACAAAAGCAGTTCCGTTGCATTGGGTGAACTTAGAGTCCGACATTGTTTCTGGTTGTTTTCGGGTTGGAGTGGTGGAGAAACTACCCATCAAAGGTGTGTCTTTGCTCCTTGGCAATGACATTGCGGGCGGCACAGTGAAACCGGTGTTGGAAGTGGTGGAAAAACCAAACACCGGGTCAGACAATGATGTGTTGTCTTCTGAGTTTCCACATGTGTTTCCAGCTTGTGTTGTCACTCGAGCACAAAGCAGGAAGTTGGGAGACCTAGTGAATCTAGGAGATTCTGTCTTAGAGTATGCTCCTGTGTCAAGGGAGAGCGAGGCACCCATAAAGGCAGGGAAGCAATTTCATGTCCAAACTGCTGTCACATGTGTTGCGTAACCTCTCCATCCGCCACCAGACATCAAGTCCTTACCATCCAGAAAGCCAGGGTGCGTTAGAGCGCTGGCACCAAACGCTTAAAGCAATGCTTCGTAAGTATTGTCTGGAAACGGGAGGTGGTTGGGACGAGGGAGTACCGTATGTGGTGTTTGCTGTTAGGGAGGCAGTACAGGAGTCTTTGGGTTTCAGTCCTGCCGATTTAGTGTTCGGACATACCCCGAGGGGTCCATTGAAGGTGCTTAAGGAAAACATCCTTTCGTCCAAGTTACCTACAAGTGTGCCAAAGAACGTGTACAACTTCGTACACGAGATGCGTAACCGTCTCCATGACGCATGTGAATTGGCACACCAATCTCTCTTGTCGGTCCAGACAAAAATGAAGAACCGTTATGACAAGAAGGCTAAAATCCGCAAGTTTAGGGAAGGGGATAAGGTCTTAGTGTTACTGCCGGTACAGGGCTCGTCTCTGTCCGCTCGGTATACTGGTCCACACGTGGTGGAGAGAAAGTTAAGTGACACTAATTATGTTGTGAGAACACCAGAGCGAAGGCGCTCGTCAAGGCTCTGTCATGTGAACATGCTAAAAGAGTATTATGTGCGTAAACCTTTGTTGCCCAGTGTCCACGGTCCGGCTGTCGTTGCCACTGCGGTACTGTGTTCGGACTCCCTGGAGGACAATCAGGAGGATGGGTTGGAGCCAAAGACCGCTCATATACAAGGTGAACGGTTGAGCAATTCGGCAAGTCTGAAAGTCTTGCCGTCCATAATGCCACATTTAAACTGCAGTAAACAAAACGAACTGATAGCGGTAATTCTCAGCTTTCCTGAGATCTTTAGGGATGATTTAGTGGTTCACTCTTCTACTTGGGATGAACATGTCTCCACTCTGCAGGTGGTGTTTGAGCGGTTACAGGCTGCTTCCTTAACAGTGAATTTGGCTAAATGTGAATTCGGAAAAACAACTGTGACCTATCTGGGAAAGGAGGTGGGTCTTGGACAGGTGCGCCCTGTGGCAAGGAAAGTCGAGGCTATCAGTCAGTACCCAGTGCCCACTTCCCGTCGCCTGCTACGCCGTTTCTTGGGCATGGTGGGTTATTACAGAACGTTTTGTAAGAACTTTTCGTCCGTAGTAGCCCCGCTGACCGCTTTGATCAGCCCAAAGGTGCCCTTTAAGTGGACGCCTGAAAGCCAGACTGCCTTTGAGATGGCTAAGTTATTGTTGTGCTCTGCTCCGGTTTTGGCAGCTCCGAATTTCGACAAATCTTTCAAACTGGAAGTGGACGCCTGTGTGGTGGGGGCAGGTGCGGTGCTCCTACAGGAGGACGATGAGGGCGTTGATCGTCCTGTGTGTTTTTTCTCCCGCAAGTTTAACCCTTGTCAGGCCAGATACTCTACTGTCGAACAGGAAACCTTGGCGTTACTGTTAGCATTACAGTTCTTTGAGGTGTACGTTGGTTCAACGGCCATGCCTGTCGAAGTGTATACTGACCATAATCCTTTGGTTTTTCTGAACCGGATGTACAATCACAACCGCCGCCTCATGCGGTGGGCTTTGGTTGTACAAGGCTACAACATCAAGATCTGCCATATCAAGGGCACTGACAATGTGGTGGCTGACGCCCTGTCGCGGGTGTGGGAGAGGCCTTAGACTGGGGTCTGTTGTGTTAGTATTCACACCACCCTTATGGTTGTGTTCTTTTGGTGGGGGCGTGTTACAACCCCCAGTCTGATGTTCTGTGTTGCATTTGTGTGTGTTCCCTGCTGTGCTGTCTGTTCCCCATAGGTGGCGCGAATCAAACCATCAACACCCACGCATGACTCCTCCTCTCCATAATCCGGTTCACCTGGTTCCTGTCATCAACCAACCCTCCACCAGTATGTATTGTGCCACTCTGTGTTTGTTTGGGGGGGGAATAAGTCGCTGGCTGTATTGTGTGTGGGTAAGGCCTACTTTTGTGTTTAGTTGTTTGGATTCCCCTCTGTGCTGACCATTGTCCTTTTGGCTTGTTTTTCTTTGTCCTGTTGTGTTGAGTTGCTTTGTTTGTAGTGTTGTCCAGAACGTTTTCTTGTTCTTTTGTTCAGGGGCTGGGGAGTAGTTTGGAGCTGCCCCGGGGTATACATCACCCGTAGGAATTACTTACTGTCTATATACACCAGCTAGACCTGGGCAGACCACTGCTGTATTTTTGGTTAGGACACCTCATTCGTGTGTCAGTTGCTTTGTGTTTAGCTTTGGGAACTTTATGTTGATTTCTTTTCTTTGGTCCTGTCCAGCCCTCCCCTTGTCCCTGTTTATTATTTTCCCCATTACCGTTATTATTTACTATACCGTGGTGGCAAAAATAAAGCCTTAATATTCCATTGGTACCATTTGTTTGTGTCCTTGTTCGCACTCCTTGCTCTGCGCACCCTTCACTGGCCTTTGAGAGTCCCTGAGCGGTGGCAGGGGTCAGGTTCCCGCCGTTACAGGCATAGGCTTATAACAGGGGGTTACAGTTTGTCGCTCTGCAGGGAAGAATTCCTGGCAAGCATCTCTATCCATCACTTCCATGACTGCCTAGCCCTAGGGGGGCAGTGTTGGAGAAGGGTATTATGGACGGGGGCAGCATAAGCAGGGGTGGTATGAGAGGGGGGTAATGTTGAATGGGGGCAGTATGGGAGGGGGGTTTAATATTGGAAGGGGGTAGTGTGGGAGGGGGGGTATTTTGCTAGTATGGGAAGGCCAACATGGTTAATCACTTGGCTTCACCTAGGATAGAGTCACAATATCTGTACCACCTCCACATGGAGTAAGATCAAGTGGATAGAGGGTTGTGAAGGTAAAAAGTAGTTATTGTCTGCAGACAAAAATGCATCAAAGCAAGTGGTCTAACACCATGCACATTCTCTTTCACTTAGGTGATCCTACATTTCAGTCTTGTGATCTTTCATTTCAATGAAATGAGGAACCAGCTCTAAAGACACATCCAAAGCTAAGGGGATGTTTTTTAGATAGCTTACATTAGTTTCTATTTGTGGTTCTCTTTTTGACATGTACTGTGTGGACATTCCTAACATCCACAAACCTCCTCACAGAAGTTCCAGTTATGAAGACATTTTCTTCTTATTGGGTGAAAAGGAACAATGGACCTCCATGCTTAGGTCTTGGGTTTGAAACTACAGGTACCTGCATGTTTTAAAGAAATGAGCAGCAATATTTCAAAACAACATTTAGATCCCAAATTCTTACCATGCAAGATTGCAATATCAGTTTTGATCTACCTGCATCGCATAAAGGTACTCAACAATTTGGCAATCATCCTACTCAGTGAAACATACAGAAATTTCAATCTCCAAGAATAACACACCCAACTAACCCTAAAATAACAAGCTGGCAAAACGTCATTGCTGCACAGCATACTTGTGGATAATTGCCATGGGAAAATGGCCAGGGCCAAGACACAGCCACAGCTCTTGTTTTCACTAGATGTCTTGGTCCACACATGCACCCATGACAGCTGGAATTTTTTTGTCGCATATAAATGATGTCATACAGTATTGGGTTGCCGCAGAGAGAACAACCCATAGGAGTGCCTTGATGTTTCTGTTGACTGGTGGCACTGTGGATGATAAAGAAGGTGCCTCTGTGTGTGTGTGCGCATGCGTAAGTGCATATGCACATGCATATGTGTAGGGGTATGTGTCAAAGTTTGGTTGAGAAATCAGGGACAACTTCTTCCGGAACAAGCAGTGATGTTCTGTTTCAACTTGTTTTCGTTCTCTCGTCTTAAGACAATAACTTATTCTTATCATGAGAAATCACAAGAAAAATATAATGATTCATTTCAATGTTTAGTATCTTACTTGTTTTTAGTGACAAAAGAAGTGACTCAGAATGTATCTCTCAGAAGTGTTTGATGAGGATGCCAGGTTTGGAGTGACAAAGGGTAATTAGCAGTATGTTGAAAACTATAGCTTTTTCCTCACAACACATTTGTGTTCCTTCTGGACTATTCATTTATAAGATATAAAGAGTTATTGTCAAACAGGTAAAAATGTGTCTCTAGTTTTGTCTCTCTCTCTCTCCTTCTCTTTTTACCCAGTATTTATTAGTTATAAATAAAGTACTTAACCCGTTAAGGAGTGGCGTCGCACATATGTGATCGTTCGAATGAGGGTCTCACAGCGCAACGTTGCACATGTGCGATTCTGACCATTCTTTTGTTCACACTATTTTCTGATAGACAAAAACTATGACAAACGCTATAGTATGGCAGACAACCCAAGTCTCCCGGAAGGTCCGGGAGTCTCCCGCATTTCAATAGCGGCTCCCTGATGCCCGCAAATGCTGTACAAAAAGAACCTCACACGTTGTGTGACACACATTGTGCGTATGATGGATTTTCCATCAATATAAGGGCTTGCTCTTCAAATGACCCAATCTTTGACGTCTGTTAAAGAGACAATAACAGCACTAAGTGCTGAGATGTTGGTAAAAAAATGTTAACAGAGTGCAGTATTCTCAATGCTAACAAACACTAACCAGTAGTGTTGGAGGCCATGGTGATGCTTGGGTCAAGTATTATGTAAGGCTGTGTTGATGAAATAAAGGGACTGTCTTTGATGAAAATAAAATATTAAATCAAGTGGTTGCCAAGTGCATACCAAACAGTTAATACCGCAGTGCTGTGAAAGACGGGTTTTGTTGTACAGACATCTTCTGAATGAGAGTTTCCTGTGGAGTCTAATGAAGTTTTGGTGGTCAGAGTGGTCACATGAGGAACTTCTTAGAGACAGCAAGACAAGCGTTCACACTGTTGCTGTTTAATGATATCTCCCACCCCACGACTGGACAAGAACGATCCATTTGGACACAAACCCTTTCTTGTGGCAGTGTCCTCTGACCATTCATGGTCTAGGTCATGATCTCCTTCTGTCTCTCTCTGTCTTTCATTCACTCAGTTATTTACTCACTCTCTCATCTCTACCTCTATCAGCCCAAAAATATTTATAATTCTACATCACCCTAACAGGAAGAAACACAAGTTAAAAAAAAACCCTGCTGCCATGTATTTGCTCTGTACCTGAGAATATAGAATGATGGATGAGGTAGACAATCAACACTGAGGGTGCAAAATGTTCAGTGGCATGTTGATGTATGAAGCAAGTGTTCTTGAGTAAACAACAATTGCTCTTTGATAGCTTTTATCTTGTTAAATGTCTGTGGAGACTGAAAAGTAACACACCTGGCAGTGTGTGACGTGCTGGTATACGATTTAGAACGAAGGGGCTGTTTTTCTTGCTATGGTCCCACATCGCAATGGGCATAAATAACAACTCTGGTTGAGATGTTGGGGGGTTGTGGTGTTGACGCGTGTCTAGCAATGACACACCAGAAATATTGTAAGGGAAATTATTGTTTTGTGTGTTCAGGTGAACTTTTCATAATTTCCAACACCCTGTGGACAATAGCACTCTATGTGGTGTCCTATTGTGCGGTGGTCCCCTTTTACTTACCAGATTGAGACATTTAAAAAGTCTACCAGATGTGTACCAAAGGTTTATGTGTTGTGTTTGATGTTACCATACTTGAAACTACCTTGGAACTAACTTGAGGGTCAGTTGCCTCTCCAGTGTAGCTTCAGTAGATTGCATGTGCTGTTGACAATGTGATTACAGAATACATATATTTCCATCTTGTCCAGGATTTGGAGCTCTGAGACATCCTTTTTTAACTGTAGATGTGTGGACCTTTAAGTGTATATCTCCATTCTTGTAAATGCTTGTTTTATGAGGAAGCAACACCATACAAAGTGAGTCTTTCTATTATGTCGTGAAGCACATGGACCTTCTTGGCCTGTATATTCTGAGAATAAAATAAGAATGGGATGCATGAAACATTTAAACCGGATGTCAGCAGCCACTTTCAGATGATTACAACTGCTGTCACGTGACTGAGTGATGGCTACCCTTCATTTCTCAGTCACTAGTGAGAAAACGTCACAATGACTGACAACATTAAGCCTGTCTGATTGAAAAATCAGACACTTTCTGGGAAATCTCTGCGTCCCATAAGAAAGCCCACATTCCATGAAGATTCACATATAGTAACTCCTCTGTTGACAAAGCTGTATGTTTTGACGGTAAACCATGGGCCAGAACCAAATGAGAGGGACCGTAAAAACCTCACTTCCTCCTGTAAGCCACATCTGGAAAAGGTCACACTGAGGTCAGAGGTTGAGGGGTGTAAAGGACTGCTGTCCAGGTGGCTGGAATGGGTCTCTATAGGGAAGTAAAACAAGCCATCAACTAGAGAAGGTACAATTTCTGCGGAAATTGAAGGGTGTGCTTGCTTGCGTCGGTTGCAGATGGGTCCGTCCCCTTAAATGTTTCCCTTGTAGTGATATTTTCAAGCATTTAGCCTACTCATATTGCATAATTCATTAAGAACCCCCTTTGAAACAAGCTGAACCCCCTTTGAAACAAGCTATTGTAAAAACATTGTCACCGGCAGTATTTCAGATGGAATTGCGATTCAAACAGTACCATCTGCTAACTGAAAATATGCCCCCAAAAACTTAAATAAGCTTTACATTTATTTAGGGGGCTAAAGTGCCGGAAATTAGAACGTTTCTTTTGACAAAAAGTTTAGGCTGTGGCATTGAAGACAGCGACGCACCACACAAGTTTAAATACATAATTTAATGTGACATTACTTACTGTACATGCAAGTCTTGATTTGCTTAATTGTACATGCGCTGCTAGTACACCACGGCACGATACGATACATGCGTCATTGCTAACATGTGCTGACGTTGTGACGTGGGCTAGCACTGAGTTCCCTTTGTTGACACAAGGCACTTTTTGCCTGAATTTCAGCCTAAACCGTGCAACGGAACGTAAATAAAAATACAAGCAACTCAATTGCTACCAAGACTAAACTTTTGACACCAAGGTTGTCTATGTAGTCCAAATATTGACGGATCCTTAGGGGGGCAAAAATAAATAATAAATATATATGTGCGAGAACAATGGTTGTGCTTGCCGACGGCGTGAGCACACCAAATTAAGGAGGGAAGTAGCTCTGGTTTACTTACTTGTTTCAGTAAAGGTACATGCATGGCCGTATGTGTCTGTTCTTAGACACATGACATGTTGCACCTAAACCAACAATATGACTATGGGGTAAAGGTAGAACTTTTGTACTTACAATTCTGTGAAGGTTTCACAGATGGACACCTGTCTGAAATTATTGTAATGTTCCTTTTGCTGCGCGTATGACCTGCAATGTTCTAGATAATTAAAGTCTCTGTTTTTCAAAAGTCTGACAGGGTGTCAGGAATGGGATGACACAACAGTGTGAGTGAGTGTGAGTGAATAAATACAGGGTGTTAATCGTGTTTCACAGGCTTTTACATGTAACACATGAGGAACACACACAGTAGTCACTCATCACTTTTTTTTAACTGGCTGCAGCAGACTGTGGAAAAATTATGAGGGATCCCAGATGCACTGTAATCAATCTAGAGATTGCCATTATGTATACCCCCACAGGGACATTACGCAGATCTCTCTCTCGTGTAAAATAAAAAGCAGACAAGCCGCTTCAGTGGGCAGGATACATTTGAAAAGGAATGACAGAGATTATAATGATTCACATGCACAAGATGAACACCTCCCTCTGCAACTGGATCCTGGACTTTCTGGCTGGAAGACCTCCATCAGTCTGGATGGGGAGCAGCACTTCTAACACCATCACACTGAGGCCCCCCATGGACGTGAGTTCAGCCCACTGCTGTTCCCTCTTCTGACTCACGACAGTGGTGGGTCTCATCAGAAAGAACGAAGAGTCTTTATACAGAGAGTAGGTGCAGTGGCTTTTGGACTGGTATATTATGTAGCGATGGGTTGTTCTATGTTGCACCATGGTCCTGGGGAACATTGTTTTGTATAATTGTGTACTGTATTAGCTGTATATGGTTGAAATGATAATAAAGAAAATAGGCCACATAATTCTATGCCTAAATGATCATTAACCCTCGTGCTGCCTTCGGGTCACATGACCCAAAGGTTCATAACGAACCATCGTTGTGTTTACCCAATTTTACCCAATACAAAACCAAATAAAAATAATTTTCTTTTAACCTTCGCAATGTGGGGGGTCTGAGACAGCCCAACGGTTAAAAGAAAATGCTTCACTTTGTTTTTGTATGCGGTAAAGTTGTCGCAATACGACGGTGGGTCACAATGACTGATGGGTCAGAACGACCCGAAGATAACACAAGGGTTAAACTCTCATTGAATTCACAAATTACTGTCTATTTGAACTGTATGGTCTTACATATTTTTGCATGTTGTCTCTCATTGAAATGGGTGATTCAGTGTTTAGGATTCAATTACTACTTAATCACCCAGCAAAATATGAACTAGTTTTCAAATTGGATAAACTGTTTTTTTCTTTGATTTAATGCCAAATAATCGTATAGGGTTAGGGTATTCTTATAAATTATTTACACAACGTTGTGTAGCCTGACACCTAGTGTTAGGCTACACAACTGATTCCTTCTATTGCTTGGTAAACACTTTGGTACACCCAAATAAAACGTTTGCCCTGCCCTCTCGGAAGGCATTTATCTTCTTCTTAGCATCCTTTTAAAATGAACTTTAATTATATAAACTAGTACATGGTTAATTTACATTACCTTTTACTTGGACATACTGTAGTGAGCAATGACGAGATAATACTATTATCCAGTGAATATGCAACCACAGGTATGTTACTTAACTCACTTGTGAGTTATTTTGTGCATATGATAAAATATTTGGATCGTGAACATATTAATGTATATATTTCCTCAACTGTCGATCTTTAGTAATGGCGCCAATAAGAACAAAGAGGGGGCGTATGCTGAGTTTAAATTTTTACTTTCGGCCATCTCATTGGCTTAGTTGTAGTACATGGATACGCAAGACTGACCAATCATAACTTCCAACAATGCATAAATTATAACTTTGGGCGGCCTTGAGTGAATGGCACAATATTTGATCAATAGCATCTTAGTATGTAGAATGTTTTCATATTCATGAGAAAGGAGGCGGTGTTTGCAAAGGGGGTTGGGTGCGAGGTAACATGGAGGTTTAGTTATCACCTATCAGCCGTTGACTGAAGAAGGCAACGTGAAAGAGTGCTTGAGTTTTCCAGTTTTTATTTTTCAGTTTTCCTCTGTTTGGGTCGTGTTTCTAACTTTCTATACTCCTGGAAATGGAGATGAAGAAGAGGATTAGTTTGGAGTTGAGGAACAAGAGCCCAGCCGAGGTACACAACTACGTCTTTATTTAATTATTTCTGAAGGAATTTCGTGAAGGATGCGAAGTCGACCATGGATACGAACTGACGATGCTCATGGAATTTGTTAAAATAGCTAAACAGTAGGGCTGGTTGCTAGATTACTCGGTATTGGCCTGGCGTGTGCTGCGCGAGGGCATTGCGATACAATTTGGTCCTGTGTTCTGCATTAATAGTAAGGTGCTGAATGCTTGCACCAAACTCGCGCTTGCCAGGTTGCTCGCGTGAGATTCCTTTCGTAGCCCTAGCAGCTATCCTGTGGCTAGCTAATGGAGTTGTGCTTATCTTCTCCACGTAGCTAATGGCGATGTGTGGTGTTGCGGATTAGATAATGGAGTTGCCACTCACATGCTATCATAACAACAACGTTTGCTACCGCGCTGATTTGGAATGCTTGCAAGTAGACTAATACAAATATATTTTATAATATATTGTAATACATTAGTTGTCCAGCTTGCCATGCACCAAGTGCATACAAACGAAACCAACGGATGTCTGCAGTCCGACGAACGTATAGAGCTAAACTTGTCACCGTAAAGTAGGCCTATCTACTGTGGAGGCAGCATGTGTATGATGAGCAATATATGGCGCCCGCATGAACATTTCACAAGGTGAAGATCAGCGACTTTGTTGCCGCTCAAATTGTCGTCCTTCGACATGACCTAAAAGGCCGCCTGTTCAAAACATAATGTACATTGCACCCAAATTGTTAGTTGCCGGGGAATAAACTGTTGCGGTTGAATCTTCGTCCAGCCATTTAAATCCCTCTAACGATAACATTTTGTAGCGTCTTACATGGTTACCCCTGCTGTCGTTATGCTGTAGTGTCACTCGTCTCACGTCACCCAGTTGGTATTATCACGCTCTGCTAACCAGCGCAAGGAGGTGTCAGCCCGCTTTGCATATAGTCCGTCGGTTAAATGATGGTTGTAAACTCTGACCAGTTGAGGGTTGTTCGTGCTTCAGGCCTCTGCTCTGCGTTTCTTTTTAATGCAATGTACAAGGAACAGTCAAACAAATGTGTAAATAATGTTAATGTACATATTATTTATGCCACCAGAATTGTGTATCATGTTGAGATTTATCTGCATTGGGATGGAGGACAGGACATGAACATAAATAAAACATAAATTATGTTTAGGAATGGGCTTCATCTTGTTCCTGACACTGAGCTCTTAAGTGCATTTTACGCTACTTACCTTAAAACTTCTCAGATATTTATAAAACGTTTTTTAAAAGCATATGTCATGGTCTGCAGGTGGCTGAGCTTGTGGTGGACAACTGTCGGACTAGTGATGGAGAGGTGGAAGGTCTTTCAGATGACTACAAGGAGCTGGAGCTACTCAGTATGGTGAATGTGGGCCTCACCTCCCTAGCCAAGCTTCCCTCACTGCCCAAACTGCGCAAGGTGAGAACACTTACAGCCCTGCAATACATCAACATGTATGGTTTCAATTGACCGCATATGAAATACTTACAGTATAGACTGGATGTGCCCAGTTTGACTAGTTAATTCTTATAAAGCATATCTTTAATGCTTATTTAGGTATAACCACACCCCATTACCTACTTTTGCAAGACTAGTTTTGAGTGGTCTGTGTTTATTTTAGTTTTGTGTCTCAATTTTGTTCCTCTAGCTGGAGATCAGTGATAATGGAATCTCCGGGGGTCTGGACAAGCTGGCGGAGAAGTGTCCCAACCTGTCTTACCTCAACCTGAGTGGCAACAAGATAAAGGAACTGAGCACCCTGGAGACCCTGGTAAGTTCATCGCCCAACCTTTACATTTTAGCATGGCATCATCCACACACAGTTTATCTTAGGGTTTTTAATATAACACGACAGTCGCTGAATACTTTTATTGTTTAATACTTAACTTAAAATGCGGAAGCTGATCAGGAGATGCTGAGAACAGGGACAAAGTATGATCTTGTACAAAAGTGAATTGAGTGAGCGGATGCAAGCCCAGTTTGCTGTGTCAGCACATGGTCATATTACATGTATTCTGTAATGCCTCTTAGCCGAAGCTCATTGCTGAAAGAAATGGATTCCTGTCACCTAATGTCCCACTGACTGACTGGTTCCTATCCATCATCACGCATACACAGCAGAACCTGAAGAACCTGAAGAGCTTGGACCTGTACAGCTGTGATATCACCAAGCTGGAGGATTACCGCGACGGCGTGTTCGAGCTGCTGCCCCAGGTCACCTACCTGGATGGGTACGACCAGGAGGACAACGAGGTCCCCGACTCGGAGGCTGATGATGGTGAGAGAGAGGGACTCGAGCGGGAGGCGGGGGTAAAGAGTGCTCTGGGACTTACGAGAAGGGGAAATAGCAGAACTTTTTATTTTTTGCTCGGTAGGCATGATTTTTATGCAAGGAGATCTAGTTGAAGTGAAGGTTTCTCTTGGTTTCCTGTTGTGGCTGCACCTGTGTTGGAGGCATTTTCTTCAACTGATTACACCTGCGATTCCCACCCACAGACGACAATCATGCTGCAGGTCCCACTGGAGACGACGACGACGACGACGACGATGATGATGATGATGATGATGATGATGATGATGATGATGATGAAGATGATGATGATGAGGACGTTTCTGATGGGGAAGAGGAGGTCGGCCTGTCCTATCTGATGAAGGAAGGCATTCAAGTGAGTACCACATCACGCCACACACATTTTGGGGTTGTGTAAAGAAACCTAGCTATCGATTCACTTTGTTGTCGTAATCAACATGTTGTTTTCAAATTAACCATGTTAGTATGCTGAAGTGAACAGAATAAATGCACTTCATTCGAGCACATCTGTCCTTTATGAAGCACCAAGGACTGTCCTGCAGTTCCGCCCAATACACATTCAAGCAAACAAAAGTGTTCACGGTGTGTAAGGATAAGAAATTCCACTTCCTCAAACACCCAAACTGAGGTCACATTTTGTATTTGTCTGCAGGATGAGGAAGATGATGATGATTATGTTGAAGAGGATGAGGATGGAGGTATGTATTCTAATGCCATATATAAGTATATTTGGATTTCTTAGGTGAATCCAGAGACATGCATAAATGCAGTGTTATTTCAAAGTGTCAAACACGTACAAGATCGTTTTGGACGATCAATAATTAATTCTACATGTCCACATAAATCTCCACAAGTGCAACAACTTTGTAAGCCTTTTGATGAATGTGTTTGACCCCAGAAGAAGATGGGGCAGGTGTCCAGGGTGAGAAGAGAAAGCGGGATCCAGAGGATGAGGGAGATGATGACGATGAAGACGATGATTAGCCTTCCTCAGAACAACACACTGCCACTGTGTGTGGAGTTCACATTTAAGCTGCGGAACAACAGGAAATGGTGAACGAAATCTTTTGTATTGTAAAAATATAATGTCGATTTTTTTTGTGTGTGTGTAAATGCTTCATACCATACAAAAGTTTTGTTTTTTTTGTTGTATTTTTTTTTTCTTGATCATTCCAAAATTTACAATGCAATGTGGATAAGGTAGACTCTTAGACATTTTCCATTTTCAAATAGTGGGGCATATATATGTTCTGGTCGCATGTAGGGGCATATTTGCCCCTGCCGAATGGAGTTGTTCCCACTCCAAACTCACTCACCTATTTAAAACCCCCACTGATAAAGATTTGCACCCATCCACTTAGTTTAAAGTGTAAACCCTGTCTAGATTTTTGCCATCCTTGTGACTCCCAAAATATCTAGAGAAAGGAAAACTTTTGTGTCTTGTCAGCTCTTAGGCTTATTTGTAGACACGTGACCATTAAGTGTTGTTGAGTGAACTGGACTAATAGAAAATTCTGGGTAGTGAGTTGTGATACTTTGTCGTCCAACAAGACACTTGCGACCTCTGTGTGTCTGTGCCGTGTTGTAGGGGTTACTTTTTTTGTGCAGTCTCAATGCCCTTGATAGTGTGTCCCAATCACTTAGTTATCAATTTCCTTTGTTACACTGTCAAACAACAGCATATATGTATTGTTCATCCCTCTATGTACTCCTGGGGGCCTCTAATAACTTTGGGCTATTTAGGTTTCAGGTCTCTTACTCCTCAAGTAGCCCCAGGAGGTCAAATGTTTTCAATACTTTATTTGCAGCTACACTGAGTTAGTTTTGGACCACTTCTATATGCTCAGGTGGACCCTATCTCTAAGAAGGTCTTGACTATATCCGGGGAACCCAGTTGGTCATCTCAAATCTAACCTGAATCCAACTCTGTACCCATCTGTCAATTGCAACGAAGTATCCTTTCTTTGTCAGCTTTGTCATTTTGAGTTTGTTGTTGTTTTTACGGCGCAATAATTTTAAACGTGTTTGTATAACAATGTAAATATACCTTGACTCATCTAGTGTGTGTGTGTGTGTGTGTGTGTGTGTGTGTAGCATTTGCTTTGGTATTTTTAAACTTGCAATATCTTTGTCCTGTTTTTTTATTTTTTAATAAACACAAAGCACAGGTCAGGATGTAAAGATTCTGACACCAACCCTCAATGTGGTTCTTTCTTTTTTGTTTTGGTCCTCTGCTGTTGAGAAAGTAATGTTTGAAGTTTGTGCTGTAATCTTCTGAAGAGTGTTTTTGAATAAAAAATAATTCAATTCTGTGAACTGTTACAAATTTATGTCTAGTTCATCATGTGCATCTAGGCTGATGTTCAGTCAGAAGACCAACAATGTTTTATGTTTCTGCTCCTGTGCTTCTGCTCAGTCCATGGGTTTAAGAGGAGTGGAAAATAAACACCTTGATTACACATTTTTTAAATAGCTAAAATTACCAGTTTAATAATATTATACTGTAATATGTGATACTAACCAAAACATTTGAGAAATCTAATCTTGTTCTGGGAATTGATATAGTTCCTGCATTGACCACGTGGTGGCGGTGGAGACAGTAATTCCCACTGCATGGACCAATTGGCTGCTGGAAGCAGTTTTGGAGATTATATGGACATATCATGAAAATGTATCACTTTCTAAAAACTGAGTGAAAGTGTATTTGCTGTAGATAAAAATCATAGTTTGATTCCTTTTGAATAAGTGTTTCAACACATTTGAATGACATACTAAATACAAGACAAAGATGACGAAATAAAAACTTTTACAAATATATATTTACATGTGGGTAGTGTTGAATAACGTTCCCCATAACATTTGGTATTTATTTGTACCTATGGTTTAATCTGTTAAAAACATCTTGGAGACGGTGTTTGCTGGTGGACCATTCTCCAGCCTACCTTTGTAGGCTACTCTAATCACATTGTTCCGTGATCTAGCGTATCTTATGTTGTGTACTTTTAATACTGTATAATCCCACACGGTACAACAAAAGGTAGGTCATCCGGTCTAATCCCTGCCCCAGCGCAACACTGAGCAAAGCCAGTGAATTTAGGTGAACAGTAGCTGGCAGAGAGACAGGCATACAGTGCTGCTTAACGGGTGGCACTAAGAGGTGCGCCCCAACGGTCACGGCTCAGCCAAGAGGGTTAGCCTTACTGGTAAACAAGATAGATCCCTCTCTCTCTCACACACATCATCTATTACCAGATATCTGCCCCCCAGAGCCCCCTCGCACACACACAATCCCTGTCACCCCCCATCCAGGGGATGAATCAGCTGACCTAGCCAGAGACAAATCCCCTGCGACTGATCGTAACTCATCACCCTGCCTGCAGAACCGCATTCCACCATCCCGACAAGCAGTGTCTGGCTGTGGAACGTCTGGTCGTAACATCTGGTCGGGGGGGCCTACCCCACTGTTGACCCCCCTGCCCCGCCCCACCAACACCAAACCATGATCCTATCCATCCATCTCATCCAACAGCAGACAGAAGCTTCCTCTGTCTCTCTTCCCCAGACAGAAGCCCATGGCGAGATAAACCAGACACTGCAGCACGTTGACCAGAGATGACCACACCTCCCCATCCCCCTGCCATCCCTCTCCAGATGCCCCCCACGCCCCCAGAGTTAGGGCCACATCCAAGCCTATAGTGTTCTAGCCCTGGGGGCTACCGAGGGGTCCGGGCACAAAGTCTGCTTTATGAGGATCCTCTGGTCTCAAGGAGTTTCAAAGACACTAATGAGGGGGTGTGTGCTTCAGTGTTGGCGTGTGCCAAGGGAATCTCTAAAAGAATCCGTCTTGACCCAATGACATGATCAATGAGAGTGGAGGATAGTGTGTACTGTGTGAAAGAACTGTTTGAAGTTGTCCCAAGTATTTAATGGATGTATTCAGTTGGCATCCTGCACTAGACTGGGGGGCAATTTTCATCAAAACATTTACAAAAAAATACAGACTACGAGGCTACATCAGTGGTCAATTGAGTGACAAATTTGTGTTGTAGGGAAAGTAGCAACTAGCGTTAAGCAAATTGAGTCAAGCGGAGCAGACCTGGGGCCTCATGTATGTATAAACGTTGCGTACGCACAAAAAGCTTGCGTACGCTGGTTTTCACGCACACTTTGTGATGTATAAAGATTTATTTGACGTGAGAATGTGCGGGCCGTCACGGAAAGTTTTGAGCAGACGTGAGAATGTGCGGACCGTCCGCAAAGTCTTGTCTGGCTCTGTAACATGGCGAATTCTAACTGAAAAGTGCCGAAACTCACCAAACATTACAAAATAAAGTTTCCACTACAGTTTCTGTCATACGTAGGCGTAACGTTAGTTATTCAAAAAACATATTTGGGCTAACTACGGTAATAAAACTTTGATCATTAATGTGGATGATCACATCAAAATGCCAAAACCCAAAACGGGAAATGCTATATAGCCTTCTGTTTAATCCGCCACCACTTAATAACTTCTGTTAAACTTTAGGGTTTCAAACGAACGACAAAATCACTCTGGAAATGCATGTCACGCTAACCCTATTGCTGCCGTGCTGTTACGATGCGCCACCACTCGTTTCTTCATTTAAAGTTTTACATCGGACCATTTCTTCTTAATCTGCCATGGTCCGGTTCTCTGAACCCACAGCATTTATGGCCCTATAATAATAATAATGATTTTATTTGTAATGCACTTTACATTTAGCTAAATCTCAAAGTGCTACAGGTTAAAAACAAGAAAGGGCGCAAATAGTGACAGTTTTCCACTCCGCCGACTTTCTTTAGTCGCTAATACCTGATGACAGGCCGCCAAACAGGACACATTTTCTCACCTCCACCTCTGTTGTCAGAACCTCGATCTCACAGTCATCGTATTTCTTCGAATAAACGCCATGGCGTTTAACGTTCATTTTTGGTGCGTCGTTTATTCGAGGGCGGCGTTTATTTGAAGAAATACGGTAATTCAGACAAAGAAATGACCTCAGGAGCGCCTTTATAGTTAATCTGCATATTCATTTATGGGAGGAGGCAAGGCAGGGTCAGTGGCTCGTTCACGTGCGGTCAATCTCACGTTGATTGTGATTTATAAAGGAAAGGTGCGCAGGACCTGGCGTACGACCGGTTTTATACATGTGAATATTTCTGTGCGTAGGTACTTTTCGAGTTTTGGCCGTACGCCATTTTCTGGTATGAAAGCTGCGCAATCCTTTATACATGAGGTCCCTGGTGTTGAAATGTCGTCTTAAGGATCCTGTGGATTGCATCCATCTCTATTTCTCTGTCTCTTTTTTTGTCTCTCTCCCTCTTTGCGTAGTCACAGATAACCGATGAGGGTTAGGGCTGTGTTCTAGCTTCTGAATAATGCATGTACACAGAGGCCGTATCGTGGACATCGGATCTGTCATTGTTGTCAGGTTGGGGAGGAAGCACCACTTAACGTGTGTGTGTGTGTACAGTTGCCTGACAGGGGTGTGGGTGGGAGGGTGGAGAAAGGGAGAAACAATGAGTGGCTAGATGGACAGATGAAAGATAGGTACAGTAGGCTGATAAAAGAGAAGAACAATGAAGGGATGGGCAGATGAATTCAGCAGGTGTACGGATATACAGGCGGATAGAAAACGGAAAATCCGTTTTCATCTATTCTGCTCTGCTCTGGCGGAGACTGGCATTCTCAGGTAAGGGAGTGGACTTGCTGCTGAGTTCCTGACAACGAAGAAAGAAAAGACAAGAACAAAAACGAAGGAATATTTGTTTCCAGAAAAACGGTGTGAGGCAAGGTTCTGTCAGCTGGAGAAAGGAGAGGGAGAAATACAGAAAGGTGAAAGAGAGGTAGAAATAGATATTGAGTTGTCGAGAGGTCCATCATTCGATCCAAACTGGACACAGAGTGGGAGCATAATTTGCGAATGGGAGCGTGAGTTCATGATGGATAGTGTTGGATACAGGACTTGAGAGCTTGTAAACACATAATTGTCAGTTTGTTGGAGAGAGAGGGAAAAGAGAGGCCTCTCTAACCTGAATCAGCATCTATGGACTCTGATCAATAGACCGGCTGCCAGTGCAGTTACATAAGTCTGTCACTACGCAAGTGTTGCAACAACTAACCCCTTCAAGCCCCATTAATCTCTGACACACTCTCTCACACACACATACATTCACACCACATGAACACACACAACACAAAGTCATTGACATTCAGTGAAGTCCAGTAGGTGGAGTGTGAGGTTCACACTGTGACACTGTTTGTAACACTAATGTCCATGAACACAAAGTGCTTCTGTTTTTTAATCAACATTGACTTCCCCTTAATTGCAAGAGACCAGACATGCACGCGCACACACCGTTCTGCAATCATTACAAACTACACAATCACGCTTCCCTGTCTCTCTCTTTCTCACAAGCATGCACAAACACACATACACACACATACAGACCTCTCGTGATTAACACCCTCCCCCTCTTCTCCCATGATTAACAAACACCACCCCACATCTCTGCTCCCCCCCACTCACCCCCCTCCACTTCTCACCAGAAATCTGTAAGCCAGCGAATCGCAACTCTCAAGCAGTTTCAAGCCTTATATGGTGTGGATGGGGTTTCTAAGGGGAAGGATTTCCATGGGAGCCCCCCAGCCCAACGTAACAATGCTGGGCTTTTTGTGATGGAGCGCCTGTCTGTCTTCCTACCCATCCTACTGCAGAACATCTCCATACTCGCAGGCTAGAACATAAACCTGCAAATCTGGGACGCACTTGCAAATCATTCATTCATCTCGATGGGAGATTTGGGAATTTATTTAGCTGTGTGCCGGGCAGAGAGGATTAGGTGGAAAGTCTCAAACATTAGACTAAACGTTTATCCCATATACTTACAGTACAGTTTAAAAATATATATTGTTTTGTAATTCCCTACTAAGAATCTTGTATTTCAGAGTTATATCTGTTTTTTATCATTAGTTCAAAAGCTGTTTGCAAGAGGAGAGGTCATGAGGATCAATAGAAGCCTTAAAATTATAATGAGTTTTGAACCTGTGAGAACATGCCCCCAGGGAAAGAATTGTGTGTGTGTGTATGGAGGAGGGGGGGGGCTGTTGGAGGACAGGGTGATTGTGTGTGTGTGTGAACAGGATACATGAATACACTTGGAGCTTCAGCTGTCCTGTTAGACTCTGGCAGACTGCTGACACGGCACAGCAAGGAAGCTTCGAGGAAAGGAGCGCATCAGCGAAACGCATACTGTGTGTTGTGCTTTCCTTCCATTGAGACAGTAGCGCAGGAAGAACTCATGTGTTCTTCAGGAAACACAGGACAGGAAAACGTTTCACACCCGCTATAAAATAGCGGTGAGACCGACAGACATGTGGGACAGCTACCTTTCAGGTCAAAATGTAGCAGTCAATGAAACTGCTGGTGCATTGCAGACATCTGTTTCTTTCTCTTTTCTACACTCCCACACACAAGTTACCCAAGTCTGTCTGGCACCTTACCTTCTCCACCCCTCCTCCACTCCCCAGTGCCCAGAGTCTGAGCTCCATCCCTGGTGAGGAGCGGAGTCAGACGGGGACAAAGAGTCAACAGCTGTGAGTCTGTCCCCCTGGACCTGCAATCTTCCTTCCACTCCCACTCCCCCTCTCCCCCCCCTTCTCTCTCTCTCTCTCTCTCTCTCTCTCTCTCTCTCTCTCTCTCTCTCTCTCTCTCTCTCTCTCTCTCTCTCTCTCTCTCTCTCTCTCTCTCTCTCTCTCTCTCTCTCTCTCTCTCTCTCTCTCTCTCTCTCTCTCTCTCTCTCTCTCTCTCTCTCTCTCTCTCTCTGTCTCTCTCTCTCTCTCTCTCACCCTAATCCATATACCACTCCCCGTGGACTCCATTGCAAATCTCCATGGTGATCATAGCAAAAACAAATCACCCTGAATTGTCACACAGTATTGCCAAAAGCAACGTTGTCCTTATGTGCAATGCGTTTAAATGTTTGCACGTGTTAAACTTACATCTTATAATTAAGTCTGGTAGGGTACATGATGTTTTTTGCTTTCTGGCACGACGCAAAGTACAATCAAATGTGTTTGAATAGGCAGGTAAAAGGAAATAAGAATTTATGTAAAGTAGCTATGTAAAACTAAAGAACAAGCCTTCTTGAACACCCAGACACCAACTGGTCTTGTTAAAATAAAGTTTAGTCAGTTATCCAGTTGATTTCTTAATGGCCAGAGCCAGAGCCACAGTCTTCTTTAAAACTGTCACCATCACTTCACCAGGAAAGGAAACAGACCTAAGACAACTTCCATGGCTCAGAATTGTAGCTATTCTGAGGTGGAAAAACTATTTTTACCTTGTTTTAACCTCAACTAACACACTCTCGTCAAGGAACCAGCCATGCCAGGCATGCAGGGAGAGGTTGTGTTGATAGTTGTTTGTGCCGAAAGGCATGCTTCCATTCCAAAGTCAAAACACCTTGTGAGTCCAACACAAATGTATGCAAAAGAGAGTCTGTGAGTCACTTTGCATTTTTGCCAAAGCGGGCACTCGTTACCCAGCATGCCTAGCAGGACATCTGTCCTCTTCCTGCAGCGCAGAAATAGGACAAGAAATGTGCAATTACTGGACTGGTAATGTGTGTGTGTGTTTGGGAGTACCTTTTGTACATTGAAGCAGCACAGCCTCTGGTTGGGGACGTTTTGGTGACCTTGTCAGTGTTTTGATGAGGTCTCATTGCTACCTTGCTCGGAAATCCAAACAGACAAATACTTTCACAAAAGGTCCCATTTAAGTGTGAAAAACCAGCGCTGACTCAAGAAAGACTACACTTTCAAGCACTAAGATCTGAACAAAGCCCTGACACACCCTTTGAAAGACAGTGCTCTGAGGGGGAAGATGATCAGCTCAAGCTCTTGGCTCCAGACACCCTCTGTGACTAAAAAAACACAAGTAAAAAAACACACAAGTGATGTGTGTGTGCGTTCCTTAGTCTGCCCTTCTGACTAGCACTTCCTCTGGGGGTGTCTGAGGTGTGTAGGAGAAGTTCCTCCAGTGAGCTCACAGCTGTAAGCTTCCATGCTGCTAGATTGGAAGTGTGAGTCCCAGAGCTACAGCACAAAAAACATTCCAAAGTACACATATTAAATTGGTATAGAAGATGCAATGTAGCCTAAAACACACAGATATACTTTTTCTTATTAAATACATTCTCTTTATAAATAGTAGTTTCCGGTCTGCCGCGCTGTCGGACAAAGTGCTAACATCTGGGATGTGACTCTAGTTAGACAGACAAACAGAGACAGGCTAATTAAAGCAGCCAGTGGGATTTCCTTTATGTGTTTAATGAGCTGGAGCTGGTGTGATGGCGACAGGGACCAGTTCTTCCCTGAGGGAGTTCAGGAGTGTTCACACTGTGTATATGCTTGTGTCTGTGCACGAGCGTTCAGCATGCTTGTGTCTCCGTGTGTGGCTGACGTGTGTTGTTGTTATGTTGGTGCCCATCAGGGAAGACAGGTAAGAATGTCTTCGTATAAAACCTTTTGGGTGTGTATGTTTATGCACACGACATGCAAGGCATATGAACCAATTCTCTCTTGGTTTCCTATAATGCAACCTTATTATTATCTGTCGAGTAAGGTTCAGAGAGTGATGTCACAGAGTGAAGATATCGGACATAAGTTTCTTTTTTCTGTACAAACCTGAATGTAAACTCACTCTAAGTAATCTATACAGTAGAACATACTATTCAGTGTATGTTAATATTCTCTTATTGCGAGTGAATGTTGCCAAAACTCAATGTTGTGTTCCTCCTCCCGCCAGAAGAGCTGTGAACTGTGTGACATTTCAACCGCATTTTAATGAGGTGCCACCATCTCTGTATGAGGCATTGAGTGACAACACACAGCCTGGCTTTCAGACACGCACCCTGTGCAGGAATAGCAGCTGCTACTGCCACATGGCATGAGGTGCAAAATCAATTCACCCAAGATAGAGCATGTTGATTATCATTATGCTATATAAATAAGTGTGTGCATCTATCTTTGTATTTTTTCATATGTTTGTATTACTAATCAAGCCGCAAAATCAATTTAAGCCC
This sequence comes from Osmerus eperlanus, assembly GCF_963692335.1. NCBI lineage: Eukaryota > Metazoa > Chordata > Actinopteri > Osmeriformes > Osmeridae > Osmerus > Osmerus eperlanus. The sequence continues at coordinate 11,755,459 of NC_085024.1, forward strand.
AAAATGAAAAGTGCTTGTTAAACCAGATTTTATTTCTTTAGCACATTTATTTGAATAATACCCTGAGCAATCAGGATTTCAACCTGTACAATGTTCTCTTTAAACTTCCTATCAAGTCAATCAACCCTGCCTTATACACTGTTACTCAAATAGCCCGTCACATACACACACAGGAGTTGGATGTTTGTCAATGTCTAGACCTCCATTACAGCTGCTGAGTAACTTTGCCACAATCCTCTGTTTTAAGGCTCTGGTAGCTACTATCTGATGTCAGGAATCCAATGTCACACAGTGGAAAAGAAGTTGGAAGGAAAATTGATGATGGGGCAAAACAATATATAGAGAGGAAGACATTTTACAGTTAGAGCATAATGCATTGTACACTGGATCTTGCTAACTGGCAATTTAATGCCAAAAAGTTCAACAAAATTATATTGAATGTTCTTGAAAAGAGTGTTGAGTAGGAAATGTTGTCAAAATGTAACTGGGTCACCACGGAAAACTCTAATTATATATGTTGATGCATTTCAAGGGTAGCAGTTTATCTTACAATTATGTTATGTCTTTGGCATTGGTTTTGGATGCTATTATTGCTGCCATTTATAATCTTCTCCTGCCATAACAACCTACCAAATTTCAGATAGACATTCATACAGAACGTACACAATTATAAACTATTTATTAAAATTCTCAGTATGACTGTTGCCAATATCAAACAAAAAACATTCATTGTTGTACTATAGTTGTTCAGAGAGGTGGTTTGTTATAATTGCACAAGTGGTTGTCTCGAGAGAGCCCAGAGGTGATGATTTCAGTGCAAAGCCATTTTTGTTTGCACCAGTACTAACAGTGGCTTAGAGACAATCTTTAGCCATGCATCTCTAGAAAACTTGTGTAAATTAGAAAGAATCGGGTAGGATCAAGCAGGAAGGTAAAAATCCACTGAGCCAGAAGGCAAGCTTGAACTATCCAATTCAGGACATTCAAATCTAGTTCCTACATGAACAAACTAAACAACAGGTTCTAAACAGTACTGTTGCTCTTCCAAGAGGCACTGTATCTCATAGCACAGCAATAACAGCTATGATCAGCAATGGTTATCTGCTGGTTGCTGTTTTGAGATGGATTGAATTGTTTGTTCGTTCGTTATCTGCCGCTTGTCCGGGGGTCGGGTCGCGGGGGCAGCAACCTAAGCAGGGAGGCCCAGACTTTCCTCTCCCCGGCCACTTCCACCAGCTCTGCCTGGGGGACCCCGAGGCGTTCCCAGGCCAGCCGAGAGACATAGTCCCTCCAGATTGAATTGCAAAATTCAATATTTAAAACTATCCAATCGGAGAAGACAGGGACAGCAATTGTCTCAGCAATGTTTGGTTTTAGTATGACACTCAGATCTCACCACAACTCTGATCACCTGACAGAAGTTGTTATTTCATGGCCCACTGTGTATTTAGGTTAAACCTGAACCTGAACCTTTCATTCTTTCCATTTTGGACTGCCCCAATCCCTTCTTCAGGACAAATAACAATATTCACAAAACATTTGACTGCTGTTTCTGGTGTTTGAGAATGAACAGTTCGATGGTCAATGAACAGTGAAAAAAGTGGTAACACACATCTCAAACTTTGACAATCCCTCAAACAAACTATGCATTTTGTCCTGCTTTAAAAACTTCCTACAACAGCATTATAAAATAGTACAAATAACTGTGACATAATGATAACACTGTTTTAATAACGTCTGTCTGACCATCCAGAGTTAGCCATATTGCCACAGCACTGTGCAAATAAATTTAGCCAGCTTCCATACCCATCTACTGAATGTAAAACAAGCATAGTTGAACTGGCAAGCAGGGAAAGTTGGGATTCCACTTGTTTATTTGATTGGTTGAGGCATTCATTTTCAAAGCAGGAAGAACCATCTTCGGTATAACAATATAAAAACTGTACAGCCTGTAAAACCTTACAAGTTAGATTGTCTTTATGAATAGAAAGACTTATTTGCCAACCATATTGTCTTTTTTTACTTCTTTTGTATAGTGCAATTATGTTATTATTCTCTACTTCATTATCTCTTGCTTCTTTTCAGTACCGCATCAAATCATCATGTCCTACTTCTTACCAGCCACTGAAGTTACTCATGCCAATGGACGCCATCTTGGCTCAAGTCTTTATGAGTAGTTGAGATGAATGGCTGGAATGGCTGTGAGGACCACAAGCATGGTGCAAATGGTCCTCACTCTGTAATTCTTTTCACAGAAGTTTTACATGAACATGACAGAAAAATAGGCGACAGGACAGAAAGGCTACCTTTTGCGTACCTTTCAGTTAATAGACAAAAATACAATATCATTAAGTTCTTCTGGGTCACAGACTTCAGGAAACGTTCAAAGTGATACTATTTAGCTATTTTTCTTCTAGGAACACCAGTGTATTAAGCCATCACTGGAAGTGGAGGAAGCTAGCTAAGACACTGCTGTGGCCGCTGTTTATTTTAGGGAACCTGTAGGATCTAATGGAGGTTCTAGCGCGTTATGAAACCCCAAAAAGGAAAACATTCACATTCCAACAGGACTGGGACACTCAGGAGGACTACAAGGAGGGGTGGTTACTGTGTCCCAAATCCAGACTCCCCTCAACACCCTTGTTTCTGGGCTTCCAAACCAACTACTGAGTTGACTATGAGCACTAATGATCACCTTAAGAATAGCATTTACTCTCTTTATGGTAACATTAGCATTACCGTTCGTAGGACAAGCAGTCTTTACTAGCATCCAGTATTTACCACTGTCATTCTTTACCATGTCCCTACCATACATCTGCATGAACTGACAGCCCTACAAACCTATGCAGTGTTTACCTTATCCTTAAATTCTATCCTATATCCTTCACAAAGTGTACTGGCACAGCAGTTACTTAGAGAAACGAGAGTCCTTGCAAAGTCCCAGCATCAGTAAAATGAAACAGTAAGACAGAGAAGGGGAAGAAACAACAGACATTCTTTACAATTTTGTGGCTTTGCATGATTTATAGTTTTTTGTAAGTTTTTTTTTGCTGCAGGATTTGTCCTTTTCACATCAGCTCATGTTCAGAGTCTTTCAGCAATCCGGTCGTCACATCAGGCTCTTCCTGTAGGGAGTTTGCTTGGCGCTGTGTGATGGCGTGTGGGGCGAGAGGGAGGAGGGGGTGCCGTTGGCAGTGCTCGTCGGTGAGTCCAGCTGGCGATACAGCGCCCTCAGCTCCTTCACCTCCTCCAGGACATCCTTGGCCTGGCCCCACGTTGACGCCGCTTCTTTCAGCAGCCTCTCCGCCTCGGCGCGGGTGTCCTCGGACGAGCCCTTCGAGCCGGTGGGTGAGTCCTTCCCCTTGGCCTTCCCTCGCTCTGCCGAGTCCCCCTCGCTCTGGATGCCTCGCACCTCTGTCAGCAGCTCCTGAGTTTTCTCCAGTTTTTGGGAAATGAGGTCCTGGAGCTGGCTTATGGGGAACAAGCTTCCTGTGGGAGCCGATGCCGGAGAATGAGGCATCCCGGCATTCCTTGGCTTGGTGGCTCGCGTCTCTGAGTGCGACAAGATCTCGTCCATGGAGGCACACCGGCTCTTCTCGGCCGGTGTCAGCCTCTTACCTGGCTGGGGGGTGTGGGGGGAGGGCTTCTCCGCCCTTCCGCATTCCTCCCCTCGCTGCTTGTCTTCCCACGCCACCCCTGTCTCGCGAGGCAGGCTGTGGGACTTCCCACAGGCCTCGGAGGCGGTCATGGCGGAGAGGGCGCCGTCGGTTTTGGACCTGGGACAGTCGGGGGTGAGGTGCAATTTGTCCTTGTCGACGCGGAAGGGTCTGTCGCAGATGCCCCCGACCTCTGGCGAGGAGCCGTCCTCCTCCTGGATGAGGTCCAGCGTCAGCATGCCATCCGAGGAGGACTGGGATGCCTGGACGAGAGGCCAGGAGGAAAAAAGCATTAACGACTGCCACTGTGAGAGCAATAGACACATCTACCGAAGCATATTTCGTAATTTTCTTTCTTTTTGTATCATTTCATATTTCGATTCTTGGCACAGGGATAAAATGATCTTTCATAACGAAGACAGAGGTCATGTGACTGTTTGTAGGTCAGTGTGACAACCCATCACAAGATCGAGGAGGGCAGTGGGAGACCTACCACAGCCATGATGTGACCTCGAGTAGGCAGACGCCGTGTGTGGGGGATCTTCGCCCGGTCCCGCGTGAGATGGGACAGATGGTTGTCATCCTCAACCGTAACCTTGAACAGAGTGAGAAAGTGGTCAGAAATAGAAACATTGTCAAACAAAGAGCTGTTGAACTTCCAACACAAATATCAGGGACTTCTGTGTGTATGTTGCCCTGGGTACATTTATGGATTAGATTATCGACCTATTTCCAGATTATGTGTGAACATGTGATTCTCTGGGACAAACAAGCCCCACTGTATTGCGTAACCCCTCATGGGGCCAAAACCTTAACTAACCCAATGCTAATCAGATGCTCAATGACCCACCATTATCTAAACTAACAAAATGCTAAGAGTTTCTACAATTCCTTTATCTACCAACAGAACTCCTCTAAAATAGAATCTTCACTTTCTTGATGAGTTGGTGACAGTGAGCCTTATGCTGGTTAAGTAATTTCCTATGTAAATATTCCGTCTAATATATCAAATTATTATTGCGTAAAGAATTTAATGACCACAGAGTATAAGGGTCTGTGAGCTGAACGACATATGTGTGCCTTAAGAGGCCAGACTTTTGTCCTCAATTCAGTGTCATTTAGGGTTAAATGTGGGATTTGGGATTCCTTTTATCTGAACACGTGTTAATCTGTGTTTCATGCAGTTGGATAGGACTTTGTGAGGGGATCTGTGGTTTCACAAGCTAGTGGGGAGTCCTCATGAGCAAGTGCCACTTATTCTCCAAGCTCTTAAGGGATTTACTTGATTTGGACAGTGAACCCAGCCTCTATATGTACAGTGTGTAAACGTGAATGTCGGCGGGTTCTTGTGTCTGACAGTAATTACTGCATGCAGCTGTTGTTTGTGCACACAAACATAGACGATCCTGTGCTCGCCTCCATAAGCCCTCCGTCTCTTGCCAATAATAGAATTTGTACGTCATCTATGATGTAAGCCCTTCTATCACCCACCAGAGTAATTTCAGGGGATTGATAAAGTTCTTGGATCCCCCTGCTTACCCACTAATGCTCACAATGGATAAAGCATGACATTCCTAATGCATATGTTTCCTTATCTGATAAGATTTCGATGTAAAGCAAGCGACTGGATAATGTCCGGATTTGTCCAAGCAGGCTTGGAGGGGGTTTGATACACTCGTATCATCCTCTGTATTGTACAACAACAGACTGGATCTAGGAGTACAATTTGTCTGGAGAAAGAGGACAAAGGTCAATTTAGGTGCAGTGGGTTTTATGTAACAATAATCCGGTCTTGTTCTTTAATCTAAACTTGTTCTATCCATATCTAGATTCTTTGTATATGATCCTGATCCAGATCGGACATGTCTGGTAGTGCCTGTAGCGTTACAGGAAAACCGTTTGGTCACAGGTCACAGGTCACATTCTATTCAGTACATAGCTGATCTGTTGTGAACCAATTCAGCCAATTCTTCATCCTATTCTACAGAAGAGCGAGCCGCGTGGCCTTCAGGCGTCGTCTCTTTCCGCTCTGTGTCGCTTGTGTCGTTCAGGTACGCCTCTAGGAAACTAAATGCTGTGAAGGACAAAAGCAGGATAATAACAGGAGTCTTGTATTCTGTCCTCCCCCCCCCCCTCCATAAGCCTGCAACTGAATAGAGAGAAATCCCATGCATCTGTACAGTCACGCCTCTGATGTTGACAACCATTGAGCAGTGAGGACACTCGAGCTCCGCAGGTAACCGATACCGTCTCAGTCTCAACGTTCCAGCGTGCAGAAGACTTTGGCCGCGTGGGTGCGTCTTCGAAACAGAGTTCGACTGCGCCGTCTCAAAGCAACATGGCAAACCACGAAAACCGAACGAGACCCGATCCTCTTAAAACAAAAACATGGACTCGTATACGGGTGCAACGATGCGCGGGCTGAAACGCTGCGATGCTCATGCCCCGCTGCACCCACAAATGATTCTGTGTTTTTACGAGACGGGCGAGTCTCGCTCTATTTTTATGCTTTCGAAAGACAGAACCATTTGTGTGGAGATGGAAAAGATGCAAAAGGGCACCGTAGTCATGGAGGGAGTTGTCTGCACCTTTTCCTGCTGGGAATATTTAGCAGACCAACAACACTTGTGTTTCTAAAAGTGTGGCAATGCTCTGTGCCTTTGTGTGTTTGCATTCACACGCTTGAGCGCATACCTCCAGCTCATACTACAACAAGCCTCCAAATGTGATCCCATGTCCTCATATCAACATGGTTCTCACGTGACACGAGTGTGAGACCAAAAGTGGTTTTGCAGGTCTTTTTTTCTATGTCAAGCTGCTGCTGAATTAGATGGACCCCCCCCCAGTATTTAATGAATCCATACCCATTCCCAAACAGGAGCCCGAGCTTGGAGGGAGATGCTTTGATCAGCATTAGCCACTGCTGCTGAGGAGAGTGTCACATCTGCCACTGCCATGCTGTCTTCTACACCGGTCATTAATACAGTGTGTGTGTGTGTGTGTGTGTGTGTGTGTGTGTGTGTGTGTGTGTGTGTGTGTGTGTGTGTGTGTGTGTGTGTGTGAGAAAGACAGTGCCTGTGTGTCCGCAGTGGCCAGGATGCAGATGGCGTTTTGAGCTAGCTTGAAAAATAGCTAAAACCCTCAACAGGAAATCTGTTAAATATATATATATATATGTGTATATAATATGAGGGACAGGGTGTGTGTGTGCGTAACACTCCATCCGCACAGACATATGTGTGTGGTGGGGAGAGTGATTCATTCCATCACAGCTCCCCAAAAAAGATCACATTTAAATACGGTGTTAAGTAGTGAGAGTAATCTAAATGCAAAAACTTGGACAGGGCTATATTTAGCACCTGAACGCCAATGAATGTGTACCACAGCAGTGGATCAGCAGTGGAGAGGTGGGGAGACAAACTCACCTCATCGAGAATGTGGTTCTTGGCTCTGGTTATGGCTGCATTTAAGGCATTGATCCATGACTCCTTCTCCTCTGGACTGACAGCCAGGAATACGAGGTTTGGAACCTGGAGAAGGACAGGGAAGAGAGGATCAGTATGGAGGGGTTGAGTAGGGGGTGGGAGGTTTTGCTTTTGGTCTGATTCATGTCTATTATTTTTGTATTTTACATGTTTTTTTGACACGTTGGAGCACCCAAGACACAAAGTGAGCCAACAAAGTGTTTACACAGCTTGTGGTTAATGGGAGTGGAAGATCAAATGGTGGTTTTCAATTTCCTGGTTCTTTGTTACTAAAATGTCCGAAACCTTTTACCACCACAGTGTACAGACCAGCACAGACACACACACATACAATATTTGACCATTTGCCGCTCTTTCACCCGGCTCCTTTAGTGTGTGTGAGTGTGTGTGTGTGTGTGATGCACTGACATAGACGCTGCCTCTGGCAGCCTGTCATGACACCCTACCCTCCTGCCTCCAGTTGCTAATAGGCGTTTCTGGAATTGCCTTCAGATGGCTGAAAAATCGGTGTGTATTTGAGTGCATGTATGTGACATGGCCTGTCTTCATGCCTGCTTGCCTTTTATTTTGCACGTGCATCCTGACCAGCTAAAACCTACAGCTGTAATGCACAGAGCAATGTAGAAGAGATTCCATTCTTCCCAGGCCAATGCACTAGGGGCCCTATAGTTATATAACAAAAAACAGTGTATTGGAACATACTGTACAAAGTGATGTTACATCAGCTATGTCAGCCAGATTGACTGACAGGGCTTGTCATGGCCTGACCAGGCTCATCGGGTGTCCTGTCCATAGTCATTTGCGCTCATCCATCTTGACTTGATAATCTCCTCTTACCTACTCTTCCACTACCCAGAGACAGCGCACCTGTGAGCCTTTGCCACAGAGTCCACACCTGCACGTAGCATGATAGTATAGCTAAGTACACAACACAGCTCTGTGGCAGGGTTGAGGCTTGAGAATGTCCAGCAGGGACATCCCTTTAATGAACAGAAGTTCCTTGTCCTGATCTTGCCTGCTAGAACTGCTGTACTGTCTGCACTTCTGCCCAGTGTATGTCCTTTCTGTCCCACCCCCCATCCCTCTGCCTCGGCCCCTCTCCTCCAGTCCCACGGTGACTGACCTTGTTTCCCGGCGTCCTGGACCTCAGCAGAGTGAACTTGCTGTGGTTCTTCTTGCTGCGGCTTTTGGCCTTTCTCAGCTCCTCGGAGCGCTCGTAGTCTGTCAAGTCCACCATTTCCTGGGTCTTCTTCTCATCCTTCACCTGAAGGAGAAACAACGACAACAGAAAACATTTTGAGCTTTGGGATAGAAAGACTATAAATCAACTTAATCAAATCATAAATTGAATCATCAATTGAATCACTTAAACAATGGAGAGAAAGACAGGACTTTATATTTTGTGCCTGATAACTAATGTATTCCATTTGTTTTAGCTGGATGGTCCAGTCAGTTATAACTGCCCTTTCTTGGAAAGCAGGGCATGCATTTTGTCCATGCCAGTGCTATTATAGGTCTCCCTAACCATAATATGCTCTCCTACAAACCTGAGGGGGAGCTACTATATAACTACAGTGCAAGCTAGAATTAGCAGTGGGATGAAAAGTAGTCGGCTATGAGCTCACAGCGAAACACAGCATTGTCAACAGCAACAGGACTAATAACATGTTTAAGGTCACGGTAGGGGCGGGACCAGAGTGAGCAGCTCCCAGAATATACAATAACACTGCAAGGTGAACTTAAAAACCCATAAATTCCTGATGAGCTCAGCCTGTCAGGTTACTTGATTGATCCCAAGTGGTAGTTTATGTTTCCCTTGACCCTAGCCTTTGAGTACAGTTCTTAATCTGCCTATCCACCATAACGCAGACTTTTTACAAACACCAGACACACACATACATGCACTCTTTGTTTTCCCAGGCTCTTGTTTGGGTGACGTGTGTACTTAGGATATGCTGATATTAATCTCAGTGCCCCCCTTTCCCCCCCAACGCACACACTGCCAACAAACACCACCATCATAACAAAGCCCACTCGCCGGCACTCACCACTGCCAGCCGACTAACTAATTGGATTAAGGTCAATTCTGGCTTTACGTCTGTGTTGCACCCCCACTCCCTTACATCGGTACAGTCCCACTATGACACCCCAACTGGGGCACACGGACATAGATACAGGCATACGCCTCAGTTAGCCTAGCCTAGCACAGTGTAGCTTGGCGGCAGACTCCCTGGGGCAACTTAATCCTATCAAGCTCAGTGGCGTGGCTATGACCCAGCAGTTTGGCACAGTGGCCGCCGGGTAAACAAAGGGTCACAAGCTCCGAGCCTCCCCAGGTGGGCCGATGTGGCGTGGTGCCCAGTAGGCCCACCCTGATCCTGAAGCTCTTCTGCTGCATCACTACGGCTGCATACCCTCAACAACTACAGGAGAAAGTAGCCAAAGCTTAACAAAATGTTTAGTCAAATTGTATTTTCTGCGCCAGAATTACAACTACTCAAACTATGTGTGATGAATACGAGGACATTTTGATTGTTGATTTGAAAAGAAGCAAAGCAATGATTGGTACTGAGGCCACAACAGATTATATAAAAAGGCAAAGAACCAAAAGCAAACCAAAAGCAGTAATTGAAGTCTATAGCACCAAGTAAGGTTATATGTTTGACTCCACTGACTCCCATATGAGGTTAGGTACAGGGCAGCAGTTGCCACATGAGGGCACAGCTGTGGCAGACAACCCCACTGCCCTCCAACCCACCCCTCACCCCACCACCCCACCAAAAGACAGTCTGCTATGGGAGTTACCACATCATACTGACATATTGTCACCACATGTTCCTAAACTCATAAATATAAACCTTTAAAAATCAACCAAAAATGACATTAAATACATGGAATCTCACTATGATGTGCTTGGAAAACAGAAAAGCAAAGTAAACAGAATGGTGGTCACTTACTTACATTAAGTACTTACCGAAAACAATATGAACCCTAATCCCCTCATTCAGTGCAAAACAACAAAACACTAGCACTTCCATGTCCTGTTACTTAAACGTCCTCTGGCTTCTTTCTACATTTACATTTAGTCATTTAGCAGACGCTCTTATCCAGAGCGACTTACAGTAAGTACAGGGACATTCCCCCCGAGGCAAGTAGGGTGAAGTGCCTTGCCCAAGGACACAACGTCATTTGGCAGAGCCGGGAATCGAACCGGTAACCTTCAGATTACTAGCCCGACTCCCTAACCGCTCAGCCACCTGACTCCTGACACCGGACTTTCTATAAACATAATTGTTTTGGCTGAGGTACACTTCCAATAAGATTACAGCTACCCTGGCCAGCTGTTAAGGGACATGTTTTGGTTACTCTGGGTGGGTGTATGAGTGTGCCGTGGGTGTGGGGGTGTGGGAGGGGGGGGCTGCGGGAGGGCCTGTGATTTAGAGAGTAGCTGGCACTCGACAGAAGGTTTTGGGAGATATCGGACCCCCGCGTGACCCCCACCGCAACCCCTTGTCACCCAAATGTCCCCCTCAGCACTGACACTCTGATTTTTAATCCTGCTTTGCCTCCTCCCCTAACACTGCCCTCCCTCCCTCTCCTCTTTCTCAGCCCCTCCCCTTCCCTCATCACACTCTGTCACTTTTCATCAGTGGACACGTTGAAGGATGGCAGTTGGAAGGAGGGAAGGGTTCCAAAAGAGAGACAGTGGTGTGGCTGCTCCTGCTGTTCTCCTGACTTGTCTCTCTCTGACCTGAGTTGTTTTGGAGACGCAAACCTCAAGGGCCCCAACCTCTCAATGATCATTCCTCTGCTACCCCACTGAGGTCTTCTACAATCCCAATCTAAGCATCAATGTCTTCCCAGTGTCTTGAGATGTCCTTCAAGTACATGGATGGAATGTTCTCTCTGCCAGGTGTGCTAAGGGATGTTGTAACTCTTTTGTTTGATCTGGTCGTTGTTTTTACTGGTGGCCTGTCCTAAGATCTTTTGACTCCTAATTTTCAATATCTGACAACAGGACAAAGTATTAGGGATGGAGACCAGACAAAGGTTGCATACACTTGGACACCAACACCACCCTTGTGTGTTTACCACGCAGAAACTTTTCTCTGAACCGGTTTTCTTTTTTTTACAGACTTTAAAATGCACATTGGGACTGGTTTTGACATCATGCAGAGCACCCCCGGGCACAAAGAGCCCCTTGCTAAGTGGCAATCAATTTCCATTAGTGGAGCAGGACAAAGCCAGATCAAACCCTGTTGTGTTGGCCCTGTGCAGTGTGCATGCATGGCTGGAACCATGGTTAGACAACAACAGGGTCATAGTGGGATGCTAAGGGCAAAGCCTTTTTTTGCGGGAGGTCAGGTACACTTTGTATGTAATGAACAGATTTCACGTTATCTCTGTGTGTGCGTGTGTTTGTGTGCATTTTTGTGTTTCATTCTCTTAGTGAAGGCAGTAAAAGTTTAGGATTAAGGTTGGACGTTAGGTAGGCTAATGGGTAACAGAGCTATAGGATTTTTAAGAACGACAGAATAGGCCTACACCACACTTTACAATACTGGGTCAGTGTTCTCAGTCACTTAGCACACCAGAGAAGGTCGCAATTAGCCTCTCATTGACATCCGACCCAACGGGTGGTTAGTCATACAATACTTCAAGAGTTCCGTTGTGGTCAGGTGACTAGTGACAAAACACCAAGCAAGTATTGGTACACTTCGAAAGTAATAAGGGAATTTTCCTGGAGACACCTGCTTGACAAGCTCACGACAGATAGAATACCAGAGCCTAACCCCTCAAATGTCACCTTTAGGTGTTGACCAAACGTCGGACGCCTTTCTGCATGCCAAGTAACGTGTGTACAAACATCGGGTTTGTCAAGCATGGTTTGCATTCAATTGTAAGAAGAACTAATGTAAAGTCAAAGGTTTATCTTTGAAGGCTGGAAAAACATCCAAGCATGTCATACGCCTGTGGTACTAGACTACAGAGAAACAAATCGGAAAACAGCATCTTGTCAGGCTTTGTTTGAGCTCTTTTGTGGCATGCAACTATTCCAAGGCTTGGCCGTCTTCATTTAGATCCCCATCGCTTCTCTTGGGTGGGAGAAACCCAAGTAGCCACCATCGCAAACAAAAGATGGTCGATGCTAATTCTGGCATGAGGACATGCTGTGCGGACAAAACTACAGGGGACCTTTTCCGTTGCGCACCAACCAAGGGGGGTGTCATGCAATTTTTATGAGCACCCTTTATTACATTAAGCTTTAAGTAGGGGCATCCCTTTTCAGGAAACACTTTCCCCAAAAAGGATGAGCCACTGCCAAAAAATTTGAATGGTACTGTATGTGCAATACAACATATACCGTTTGTGGTCACAGGAAGCTAGGCCAGGAAAGGAACTTCTGTCAAAGTTAACCACAACTTGCAGTACACACCATGTACTGTCCACAGCAAAAGAGTAAAACAACAGCTTGGGGCTGGGAACCATTTATTGGTTGCATGTCTCACATTTTTGTTGCATCTAATTAAGGTTTCTGTGTAGCCCTAACTTTTTTAAATGTCCAGTTCTCTGGAGTGCCTTCTGAAAATGCAACTGCATCAAACATGTTTCCATCAAGAAGTCTTTACCTTACAAATACATTTGACTCCAGGAACATATCCTGGATACATTTAAAAGCCCTGGAAGATCCTGCAATGACAGTCCATAGTGGCTCTAACCCGGTAATTGATGTTTGCATCTCGCCAGGGGACCAGTTCAACCCCCCTGGGTAGTTCTTATATTATTTATACACTAATCTCTGAGGTGTACTGAGTTCGACCAGCTCCTGAATGTACACTAATCTTGACTGACAGGTCGATCATTTGAGGAGGATGACAGTGGGGATAATAGTTTGTTCACACTACCATCATTCAGTCAAGAGTCTGTAGGGAATACATTGTTTCACAGGTTTGTGCAATTCATTTGTAAAGGTCATAGCTTTTTCCACTGGGGCAAGGTTTCGGTTTGACCATGTCACTAACCAACATAGCTTGACCATGGGCTGTCATATAATAGGATCATCCTCCACTGCACAAGCTACAACCTGGACCGTAAGTGTTCCACTGGCTTTACTCCATCCCTCATTGGTATAGCCCTAAACCCTAACCCGGAAATACACACACACACTCTCGAAAGGCTCAAATCTGTAATCTCCTATCTATATAAAGCTTTGAGTTCAAAGTATTTGCATTCATAGATAAATAAAGAGTGAGATGCTTCAGAGAGGAATGCTGAAGTGTCTGTGAGCTCCCACTGTGCCAGAACCAGAGGTGGAAAAGAAGGAGAGAGGCGCAAGGCGTAGAGGATGAAGGCACAGCGGGAGAGATTAGTTTCTTCAGAGGCTTGACAGGAAGAGAAGTAGCCTACTCAAGGTTTCCCTTTCTCTCTCTTTCTCTCCTCTCTCCTAAGTTATGAAAAGTATTCACAGCCTTGTCCAAACAAACAACAGACTCACAGACACAGTCCACTGAGGCATGAGGCTTATACATGTTCAAGCTAGCATCCTCATATGGGGAAGTGCTTACTAGTTGGCTAACCACATCTAGGCCATTTTCAATGAACATACTAGAATTCCTTACATTTATTCACTCAAATTGACAGATGTTTCGCTCAGCTTGCAGTGCGTGTGCCTTGGAGTGAACCAAAACCCTGTTTCTGCTCAGTGTTTTCTAATGTGAAAACTCTCCTCCTACTCAAATCGCATTGAGTCACTGCATCCCTGTGAATCACCAAGGTATTCGGCTGAATCGCGGGGAAGCGACGGCTTCCCAGACAGTGGCTGGAGTAATGTCCAGCTCAAAACCAATTACTACCTCCCCTGGTTTTTGCAGTCCTGATTCTGATCTATTCAGCAAGTTTCACTTCCTTCACTCGTGTTACAAGAAGAGAATTAGTAAGTTAGCAATGTCTAATCGCAGAGGAAGAACCACAGGTCTTCGTACTCTACTGACAATGGCATACCTAGTTACAAATTATTTTATTACTTTGAGCTTAATTACAGAAGATCCAAGCAAAGTTCATGAGAGAACGATCTATTAAGAGTTCACAAACAAACTTCTGAAATACATTTAAATGTTAATGAGACATGCAAAACTAAACCAATGCAAAATCCATAAATGTTTTGGCCAATAGGTTACCCGGACCTGTAGCAAAAACACAACCTCATAACTAAATGTATGGCACTGTGTGAGTGTGCGTGTGCTATTATTTTTGGGCTGTGAATGAAGCCTGTGCTGGGAATACACTGGTGTTTAATGCCACAGAAGGTTCAGCAGAATCCAATTACAGGAATATGAGTTAGACCCAGAGGACAGCGAGTCATACTGGTGTGGATTCTACTGAACGTTAGAGCGGGAAGGTTGTAGTGTCATCCAAAGGGAGAACCATTATTCAGACTGCTACTCGAACCTCAGTCATTTCCTCAAATATCAAACATCTCACTTCTCCAAAACAGAAAATATGAAAATATGAGCATGTTGTTTTGGTTCCATTTTTCACGTTTTGTAAGACTGAGTCCTTTTTAATCAAATAGAAGGGGTTTCTAATGAACTCTCCAAGTAACAACTCTCATTTAACATGCCAAAAACAATCCCACTAGGACATTCCTAATCCTACACCAGTGCCTTATACACCAGTCAGTAAATTTCCTCGCCCAAAATGCTCAACTATTCTAGATCTTTTAACTTAAAACCACACAAACATCCAGAGGCCGGTAACTTCTCCTGTTAGGGAACAAAATGCATTTGAATGCAGCGTTAACGTTTTGGCTATGGTCGAGTGTGACCTAAATACATTCAAATGAGGGTAAGTGCCATGAGCTTTTTACAGCCTTTTTGGCTCCATCATCCTCCCTGTGAGTTTAATGGCCAAGATACAAATGCCAGCATGTCATTAGGCAGATTTAATAACCTGACAGTAATGAGTCATCTTCAAGGAAGAGCCATCACTACCATGATCCACCTTCTAAATCGTTCCTTAAATAAAGATCAAGATTCATGTCCAGATATCTGGAGTGGAATTAAAGCAATGATGAGATTTTCGGTTATGCTAGGATTAAATTGCAATGTATAGCTTGATTTATCATGGGATGTGACTTTATCTCTTTATTGGTACATTTTTCAGCCAGAAATAATCAAAACATGACAATTATGTCAAGAAGAATATCTCTCAGATGCAAATGCACAGTGTTGCATGTTAAATTTCATTGTACAGTCTGTTCCAGACAGTCATATATCTGTTCATCTCATTCACACCTGGTGTCCAGACCATTATTAGATTTGCGATGGCGGGTTGCCGACAGTGTTGGGGGGGGGGGGGGGGACTTCAAGGTCTGCCCCGTGCCAGGCTTTGAAGGCTTTCTATAGGTTGGCATGGAAACTAGCACCCCTGCCTGCCCTCCCTATCCTCATTTAGCCCCCCTCCCACACACACACAGAGACACACACACCCCTGATCGGCAGTTGCAGACGAACTGGCACAAGGCCATGGATCCCATACAAAACACCCAGGGAGGAGAGGAGGGGGGATTAAACAATCAGACAGATTTAATTATCTCTGTCCCGTCAAAAAGAGAGACGGAGAGGAGAGTTGGAGAGAAAGACAAACACACAGCGAGCGATCACAACTTGAATATAAATAAAGACGCCCACATGCTGGATGTGGCTCGTATCATGGATCGTGGCTATAATGTTTAAAAAGGGGCCTCCCAATGACATACTTTCCAGGATCTGGCCTTTGGCATGCTTAAACCTAGCATGAACTGCTTTCTGGCAGACATTAGCGTAAGTTAGGCCGGCACGCTCCCTGTCAATGTTGTACAAAGAAGTTGACTTCAAAAAGAAGCATACCTTCTTTTTCTGATCTTTACAAATCCCAACCACCCGTCAAACTATGAATTTTACTCTCCTCCAACCATTAACTTCCCATGTGAAATTGCTTCTTTCACTAGAGGCAAGCTTCCACAACACTCCTAATGTTTGGTTTAAGGGTAATATACTGTATATGCTAACCTTCATTTTCGAGACAACTATTAGGATTGTGTCCGTGTCATCACATACTTCCACTGAAGTGCTAACTCATAATGCACCTTTAACTCTGAGCAGGAAGCTCGTGGTTAATTATAGGGATACCCGATGTGTCAACATTTCCTCAAGGTTCAGAATGCAAGGGCCTCATCTGCAAGTCAGACAGACGTTTCTCATGCTCGCTTTCTCATACCTTCCCAAGACTGATCAAGTTACTCAAATCAACAGTGTCGGTGATGAGGCCACTGAGGACGCAGTTATAATAACCTGGACAGGAAAAAGTCTGATGAACGATGTTGGTGTTGGACTGGGTTTGAGAAGAGTCAGAACTATGGTGTGTGCTGGCTGATAATACTGTTTGAGGGTGGCCAACCAGCCAAAGGTATTTTCAACGTCCCCAATGGGATGCATTGAAGGGAAGTGAAATGATCCAACATAGCCGGTCGGAACAGGAAAATAGGGTTGCTTGATTCTGTTATGATGTGAGCCCCCATTGCATCCCTTAGGTTCTTTATTAGACATTCAGCTGACGACAGTACCTTGCCCCAGGTCACCAGCATCTCCATCACAGGCGTGTTTATTTTGTCTGGTTTGGTAATTGACAGACAAAACAGGCTTACAATGTTGGAATAACTCAAGTTTGATCTAGTAATTTAGCTTTAGGACAAAGATGATAAGTAGTTTGAGGTTTGCCGATCACATTACAACATGCATTCAAGATCAAGATGCAGTACGTTGCTAAAAAGCACTGTTTGTTGCTAAGCGCCACAGACATTCTTTTCACAACCACTTACCACTACCAAAAAAAGCAGAACAGTACACAGTTTCAAAATATAAGAGGGATGTTGAATCTTCCTCATATGAACAGTGAACAATAGTCAAAAAGGAACTTCACGTTGCTCCATATTTTCAGTTTGAACAATCATATCTTTCACTGCTGAAGAGGGGTTATATGGTTGGTCAAAGTGAAAAACAAGACTGAAATTACTGACCACATGCAGTGGAAACTATGAACATAGGTCTGACAAACACATTCTGTTCCCCATTGACATCCCTAAGAGCAGGTAGGAGTTGTCTACCTCCACGTCTTCAAGAACACTACTGAGCGAAGATGAGGAAGAAAGCATGCAAATCAGTCTGAGACAGGCTGTCCATTATGGTCAGGATGAAACTTGAGCTCATCCTCTTGCCAACACTTTTTCTTCACAGCTGTCCCAACTCTGGGGAGGCCTTTCCACTCAGATCTCAGAGAAACCCGACCTTGCCATGCCCACTCTGGCACAGAACAGCAGGTCTGTCCTAACATTTGTCCCTAAAAGGTCCTGAAAGCTGTTTACCTTAGGGTTACCTCCTAGCTACTTGATATGGAAGCAGGGCATACTATTTTGCTCACAAACCCTGTTAAAGACAGGGCTTCACGGATTCAGTTTAACAAGCTGCCTGCCTTGTTTTTAAACCCTATCTGAAGAGAGATAGCTTTACAGATATTGTGCTGATGAGGAGGACCTGCCCTGCATCATGCGATTTCGGCCGGCGATAACAAGATTGCTTTTGGTTTTCAGTGAGTGTTTGGGGTAGATGTTCATTTGCTGAAGCACCACACAGTGTGAATACAGCACCCAGAGCCCCAGATTTGGACACATGACGTCACATACAGCCAGAAGCAGATTCAGCTTTCCCTATCAGATCTTCTTAGGTCTATGAGGGGGGCATGGACGGGCTACTACAGCTGGATGCTATAGGTTGAGTCGATGAGTCGTATGACTCACACTACCTCATTCACTATTCTGTCAGAAGACTGCTGACACAACATGGCCAGTAAAATCAAACAGAGTGAATTTATGACCTGCACTAACGTCATGCACCTTTATGGGCAACCGGACAAATGTAAAATGGGGAAAAGTCATAAATTCATGCTATCAGACGTCAATAAAAGCACACCCCTGCTCTGAAGGGGAGTCCCAGAGGCTGTATACGGTTGAGTCTATTTAGTTAAACTCGTATGGGGTATTCCCATCAGAGTGTCTTTGATACATGAGTAACACGCCATGGCCGAAACCTCTTTACCGATCAGCTAGGATGGGTGATTGGCCTCTGTTCAAGAGGACAGACTAGAGGAAAAGCAGGCAATCTCTTTGCCGTGTGCCTTCATATTCAACTCCTGGGGGTATCAGTGAAGTGGAAGGAGGGGGGAGGTTACATCCCATCAAAGGTGTGAATATGTCATCTTAGCTTGCATCGCGGCCTGGAATCTTCCATGTCTGTCAGATTCTGCTGTGATCCCTGGAGTCCTGTTTACAATTGGATCTAGGTGTTAAAGCTCTCCCTAAGAAGCGGCCGACACATCCCTCAGTAAGCTGCAGCTGAGCTCGGCAGAATTCTAATACCCATGCACCTCTACAGCAACAACAATCCAGAGGAGAACTGTTGACGGTGTGTGACTCTGTGTGTGTGTGTGTGTGTGTGTGTGTGTGCGCGCGCGCGTGTGTGTGTGTGTGTGTGTGCAAGACTGATAGAGAGGAATGTGAATATGTGTGAATATCGGGTCAAGCACCCCTAAACCAGCTCACAGAACCGAGAACATAGACAGGCAACTATTAAGGCATCTTAAGCCTAAACCTCTCAACATATATAAATAATGTAGTAGTATACAGTAATGTGACTACAGTATATTCATGAAAACACATCATAACTTTTTGTCTCTTAATTCATGAAGTGGCATAGAAACAGTTTTTCTCTGCATTGAACCAAACACCTAAGTGAGGCTGACTTCCTATTAAATTATACCCCCACAACCCTTTTATAATCTAGGGCAATCACCTCGAAACATTGCAGGTTGTCTCTGTCACTAGGTAACCAGAGTTATAATTGGGGTCTTGATATGGCGACACACCACAACAAAAATCCCAGTTGTTATGCTTAGAGAATCTGTTCTGTCCTCCTTGCTCTCTTTTACCATACAAGTTGCAGCTCAACATATTGCCATGTAGGGTTATTGCTTTGACAGATCTCCTGTCACCTGACCAAGGCGTTGAAAACATCCTCTTTCTGTTAATATGATTCGGTGCTACATTCATTTATTCAACTTTAAAGACATTTAGGCCTATGTAGTATACGTGTAATAAAGCTACCTATGCACTTTGTATGCATGTATGTGATATCATAAGCCATTATGTTTGGTTCTATGTAAGGTGCACCTCAGCAGTTAAGCGTTGGTGTTTAGAGAAACATAGACACGGACAAACATGAAACGTGTTCCAAAACAAAGTTTCAAAAAGTGGATGGCATCAACAACAGTCACTCACCTCTTTCTCTGAGATATAAAGTTGCTCCTCTTTTAGTATCACAAAGCGATTTTTCCAGATCTCTCTAAATATTCCTTTTCCACAAAACTTGCGGAGCCATCCGATTTTGTCAGGCTGGGTAGGGTGCTGGTTTGTGTCCTGCGGCCCCTGCATTTTCAATGAAAGGACAAAAAATTGGTGGTCGTTACGAAACGAAATGGCAAGTGGTCTTCATTTAGATTCAAAAGGGGAGCTATACAGACAAGAAAATGAGGAGAGAGGTTTTGTGAAGGCGACTCAACCCCCTTGTCATTTCCTTTGTCATGTAGATGCTGTCACATTCCTCGCGCGCACCGTTTTTCTCAAGCTCAGAGTTTTGTCATCGGATCCTACATCAGTTGCGTGCAACAACAGTGATACAACAACAACAAATACGAAATATGTTTAAAAACACACTAATCAGCCCTAATGCAATAGCAGCTAGACCTCCGCATCTGTAGGCTATCACACACACACACACACACACACAATAAGACAGAGACAATTGTTTATCAAGTCTTGAGATAATAGTGCAACTTTAGAATGTTCTTTAGTTAAAAAAATAATTAAAGCAAAACAAGCATGTCTTACAAATCCATCACTTCATTGAGGCCACAGTGTAACCGAGTCAGAAACGTATCAAGTATCGTGGACATAAGCAATTGCATGCGGTGTGCCAGCGCCGTAGCCTATAGCACAAAAGATGATTACTCAGTTACCCTGATAACGTTTTTCAAGCACTTACCCGTTTGGCAGAATTGTTCTTCTTCATTGTGTAGGACGATAGAACTGTCGACAGCTATCTCGGACTTATCCCAGTTTTTAGTCCGTAATTTTGCACAATGCGTTTCGGGTGTCAAATCGACGTAGGCTTCGAAGTCGGGACACGGGGTGAAATCCCCGTGGAAACCCTTCAATATTTATTTCACTTATTCCTGACACCTCCCAAAAGTGTAGCTTTCGCAAAACCTTAAGAAATAACTAAATATGAGTGTTCTTTGTTTTCGCTTGCCTTGTCTGTGCACACCGAAGTGAATTGGCAGTGTCTAATAACGCCGATGAGTGTACATTGCCTCCCTACAAAGTCTCTCCTCCCTGAGACTCGTGTAAATGAAGAATTTGCAACGGTGGCGCGAGTACTCTCTGTAACCCGACAGCTCCATCTATAGCCCAAGCAATATTGGTGTGATGTCATCGCAGAAAAAAAACTTGAAATACAGACTAGGGGAATCGTGACAAAAACTCGTGGTAATTATACTGGATACAAAGTGTGTATGGGGAGGATTGGTAGACATAGGTTGGCAGTGGTGGAAACTATGAAAATGAATAAAACTGGGCTAATATGTTGAATAATGTATCATTTTAAAAACAAAACTTAAATTAATGTAGCCCACCTATTTATATTAGTCACCACAGTCGACAGAATAATGTTGTTTTCAAACTCAGGCGACCCCGTTTAGTTCATTTTTATTCTGTGCTAGTCTGTGGTCAATTTGGGCTTGTTTTTTTATGTTGACCGAACACATAATGAATCAAGTCAATATTTGTTTGCCTCTCACTTACTGCGGATAAATGATCCAATTGAATTATCTGTCAAATCTGTCACTTATCTGTCATTCGTGTTATTATTAGCATTTTAGGGATTAGGTGGGAGTTAGTGGAGACTGGGTAAAGTGGGGCATTTGGAGGTTAAGTTAATGAGTTACGTGTGTATGTATGTGTGTGTACATGTGTGAGAGCATGCATGCGTGAGTGCCACTGATGCATTTGAATAATATATTGTATGACCTTCCTTCTTACACAGCTGGACATGTGCTGAATGATGCATGTCAGAGCCAGTGAGCGTGGCCTCACTCAATGGGGCCTGTGTGTCTGCTCTGTCTCAAGCCAGGCGCCCCTAGCATCTGTATTCACTTCACAGAATGTTGTGTCTGAACCGAGACTGATAGATAGAGAGAGAGAGAGAGAGAGAGAGAGAGAGAGAGAGATTCTTTACTCCACTGTAAAAAGGAGGGCCTAGTGCAGTTGCTGATGCCCAGAGTTCTGGGGATGGCTGATCATGATGTATACGGTCTGAGAGAGAGTCTGAGTCTGTCCATGTCTATGTCTATGTCTATGTCTATGTCCCTCTCTCTCTCTCTCTCTCTCTCTCTCTCTCTCTCTCTCTCTCTCTCTCTCTCTCTCTCTCTCTCTTTCACTCTCTCTCTCTCTCTCTCTCTCTCTCTCTCTCTCTCTCTCTCTCTCTCTCTCTCTCTCTCTCTCTCTCTCTCACTCTCTCCAAGGATACAAGCCACGGCTTGTAAGAAAAACAGAAGAAGTCAGAGTAATCTCCGAACAGTCCCGCTAATCCTGACCAGCAGTCGAGTTACAGACTTGCTCCTGTCATTGTGATAGGATACATTTCACTCTCTTACACAATGACACTGGAAATTAGATAACCTTACGTGGGCTACAAAATAAATACTGTGTGTGAGAGTGTAGTTCAGAGAGAGGGAGAGAGCACAAAGGTTTGTGTGCATGTGTGTAAAAAATAGGTTTTATTAAGGATTGTTTTGTGCTCAGGTGTTTGTGGTGTGCGTGCACCTAAAGCTCTTTAAAATTAATGTGTGCATGTTTAAGGGAGTGGCATGTTCATTGTGCACAGTAGTAATGACCCCTGCAATGGAAAAAAATGTCCAAAGTCAAAGCCCCTTATATGTTATACTGTAGCTCTTCACATGCATTCTAATAATCTCAAAATAATCCACCATTAATCCATCCTTAAAATCGAATTTGACCGCAACTGGAGTTTAATCACTTTGATAAACTATATTTTGAGATCATATGTGTGGACTTGTTGGGTGAAACAACCCATGTTGTTTGTGTCCAGACAAACTGACTGTCTGAAAAAAGTGAATGGAAGCCAACATAATTAATGAGCTGGTTCTTTTTTGGCTCAATTTAGGTTTTGGGATATGTGTTTGAACAATTTATTGTATTCAGATTTTTTTATTTTCCATTTTTGTGTTTTCCCGTACTCTCTCTATTTTTGCCTCATCTCTTTAGCAATAATCTCCCCCCCCCCCTTTCAGCCCTACCCCTCATCCTCCACAATCCCCAGACACGCATGAGATCAGAGCCCACTCGCTTCAAGTGATCACCTTCAGACATTCATTCTTGCGTCGGAAAAGGTCACCCCTATAAATAGAGATCACTTGTCACCAAGTCAAGTGTGTGTGTGTCAGCCTGTTGCTCAGAAGCACAGAATCGACTGATTGACAGAGTCTGTGTGTGGGTGTGTGTGCTTGTGTGTTTGAGTGTGTGAGTGTGCGAATGCATGTGTCTGTGTCTGTACAATATGCATGTGTGCATGTACGTATATTATGACCCTGCAATAATGAGAAAATTTAGTCTGATTGCCTCATAGAGGCACCACAGGGCCACTCTAGTTGGCAGAGGAGATAGGATGTCTTGGCGTGTTAGGGCCACATTATCTACTGATTGGATCATAGCACATTGATTCACCCATGATTAACTCATGTCATTGTTTAGACCGCCTGTGAGCATCAGTGTTAGAGATTTTGTGGTGCATTCGAATGACTCATGATTCAAGATTAAAGATGACTTTGTTGGTACCTAGGGAAATTTGTCTTGGACATAAAGGCTGCAATTATAGTGCAGTAACAGACATGAAGTGTTTAGCACAAACAAGTGTAGACATACAGTAAGTACATTCAAGTACATGCAACACAGGCCCTCATTTAGCATCCTCTTTATGTCTTGAGTTTAAGAGATTCTCAACCAGATCTCAACCAAATTAAAGCTATGCAATGAGTTCAGGGGAGGAATGCTTGAAGTACCAATGAGTGCTGAGAAAAAAACATATTTAAACATAGGTATCTGTTTGGATAAAGTCAAAAATATGAAAAAAAATATACATTTGTTTACATGAATGTAAATATATTCATTTAGCAGACGCTTTTATCCAAAGCGACTTCCAAGAGAGAGCTTTACAAAAAGTGCAGAGGTCAATGATCATAAACAATGAGATAGCCACAAAAAAACATTGCGGGAAGCCAGAACATGAGCATACACTGTGATAAGCAACCAAGTGCCAACGGGAAGAAACATAAGATCAAGTAGTTAAACAAGTTACAAATTAAACAACATGAACCTCAAGAGTGTACCTGTAGGAAAGCAAGCAACAATAATATAATCTGCAACGAGTACAAGTAGTTAGTTAGTGACATTGTAAGTGACATTGTGTTCGTGTTCATAAACCCTACGACTAAGCTTTATGATCACAAGAGTCAACAGTTACTCTCAGATTCAAAGCAGGCATTAGTTTATGCTGATTGTATACAAACAAAAATGTTTAGGACTCCTTTGGCTTTCTTGTTGCAACAGAAAGTAACATATCAAAGCTGTTTTAGTGGTTTTGTGTTTGCCAAACTAAGCTTACCCTTCATGAGGAAATAATCGAAATGATTATGTCCGACATTGGATCAGAAAAACAAACAGAAAGCAATAGTTTCAAATATGAACAATATTTTTCAATCCTCAACATTCTATTGTTGATTTTAAATTATTTCTCATAACAAGATTGAACAGTTGCTGAATGCTCAGGTTCTGACAGTGAATGTTTGATCATCAAATTGGACACAACATACACAAATGTAATAGGATGTTCTTAAACATCCTATAATCAAATTGAACACAACATACACAAATGTAATAGGATGTTCTCAAACATCCTATAAAACCTCTAATCTTACCCCTGCTTGTTCTAAAGTCATCTTACAATTGACAGTTTCAATAATACTAACAGACCAAAAATGTTTGACTGTCAGATCGTAATGTCTTTGCATAAGGAACTGGAGGATCCGCAAATCTACAATTCCCATGTTCCTCAAAAGGAAAGTACGCCAAAAGGAAAGTGAGACAGGGTTAAAGAGGGAAGCCCCTGTTGTCGAGATCATGCCAAGCCACTGGATCCTGTCAATGGGATTAGGAAGGGCAGGGCAGAGATTAGGTCTCGCCAGTCTGGGAATCATTTTTGTGGGTGCTGAAGAGGTATGCAGATGGTATGGGTGGGCCAGGGGGTGGGGGTTGGTGTAAACCACCAATGTAGGGCACCAGGGTTTGGACACAACAGACGGTCCCTAGAGAGAACGTGATGGGGGTGGTGGCCAGAGGACAGGGATTCAGGGGGGTTGTAGGGAGAAGAGGCGGTCACTCCTTGGCGAGGGGATTTGGGTGGGAGGTAAAGTCAAGCATTAGATTCGTAAAACCCTGACCCCGCCATCCAATACTGTGTCAGTGGGTTGACCTTTGAGGTCATCACGGCAGTGAGTAAGCCATGTACGATGGAACCTGATTAACCAGGCAACCTCCACACCCCCCTTTATCCAAAACCACGAACCTGTCATGTTGAGCAGGGCCTGCGCTAATCAGCCAGTGGTTACAGATGAAGTTGAAGTTCAGAGGGTGGGTGGGGCGAATTCTGCAGTGTGAAATCCGATTGGAGATGCTTCTCATTCTCTTTAATCTTGAGACAAAAACCATAGACAGATGCTGAGAGGGGGGCTGACCACCCCACCCCCATTGACTCATTATGCAGTGGCAAGCCAGAAGAGACAAGGGTTTTGTCACTTGTTAATCACTTGCGTTTAAATGGAGTCCACAAGGACGTTGAAATGGAGTTGGAGGGTGGTGATAATCAAGTTTAAACGTCAGTGTTGCTATGGTCTCCTCCACTCAGCAAATAACTGAGTTGACAATGTGGGTTGAAAAACATTTACTGTCGACATAGATTTCTTTTTAAGTATGTGTTGACTTTTATTTCTCCATTTCCCAAAACCCAATTTTAAACTCAGCTTCAAGCCCACCCAACCCAGCACCTCCACATCAAGGTCATGCTGTGCCTCAGTGGGGGGCGGACGCATCGTTTTTCACTACAGTACCTTCGCTGCTCCCTTTTCCTTCAAATTAGCCAACGCAGCCAAGATTGATGGTCTCCATAAAGCCAACATCGGCAGAACTTGTGAGGCCGTTTGCTGTTCAACCACCCATGGAGTATTTATCTGAGGTTAAAACCCATCTCTGTCTGCATCATGTGATAGCCCTACCTCCGGCATTGCAGTCGGTAGAGTAGGGTTTGCTGAGAGATTGGTGTTGTAGTGTACCACAAATTCTGTCAGCACGTTAGATAGCAGCACAGATACAGCCACAATGAGAGTGAGAAAACAGCATAGCAAGTTGTCATGTCGTAGCCTACAAGGTGTTGAATGTGTCATTGTGCAGTTGTATCTGATCTGTTCTAATTAGCAAAATTTAGTAAAAATAAGCATGTGAGAACTTTGTCAAAGGCACATTAGGCCATCTATGCTGGGATATTTTCTCTAAGAGGAAGTGATGTTGAATTGGTGGTCATGACGCATACATTTGATGTTTCAAGATAGCCTGTTGTTCATGACAAAAGTGATAATGATGAGTGTTGGGACATGTGACAACTTTCAAAACATCGAACATTGTTCGAAACAAAACATAAAAACATAAAACTGGTGTGTGAACTGTGAATTCATGAATATAATTGAATTGATTTTATTAAAAAAACAATGTAATAATATTTACTCAGTGGAGCATTAAGATCTAACCGAAATTGAACACATGACAAAGACTATAGATCTTATCCTTGCACATTTTCCAAGAATACTGATTACATTGAATAATTATCTTCCACAAGTAAAACTAAAAAGTGTCATTTCTGCACCAGTCTTGTACAAACTGCATGAGGACAAAGAGTACATCGACTGCAGAGCTGAACTATCCTTCCCTTGACTCACACTCTAAGACTCACAGCAAGAGGAAAAAACACAAAATCCACAATTCAATGCAAAGTGGGCTGACTCTGCAAAAACAAGAGAGTTTGAACCCCCCCTCCACCCTCCCTCAGCCATGCCCGTTTGGGCAATACTCCACTTCTTCCTCTGAGGACTCACGACTGGAGGAACAGAAATAAGCTTAGGGTCTCTCGAGTTAAAGTTTTTGCTCCCTTCACATCCTCGGTAAACAGTCAATACAATTGCACTGGAGCATTTTGGTTTCCTCCCGACTTGTAATTTTAGAAACCCAAAATAAACAGCTTCTCCCAGGGAACACTGATGATTTAGAGAAGGGCCCAGGGTGTGGAATGCTAAGAACGTACTGTGAAGAGCGTTGTGTGGTTTGGTCTGGATGTCTGCTGGTAGTCACTATGTGTAAAGATGTGTGTGTGTGTGTGTGTGTGTGTGTGTGTGTGTGTGTGTGTGTGTGTGTGTGTGTGCGTGCGTGTGTGTGTGTGTGTGTGCGTGTGTGTGTGTGTGTGTGTATGGATCTCCATTGAATTACATTCACGTCTCATTATCTTCTGACACATCAAGCAAACTATGGATTTGTGGTCTTTTTGTTTAAGTTTGACTTCTCTTCAAGTCATTCTGTCCTTACTTACTGGTAAGGGAGAGGAAGATGTGTGTCACCTTTTCCATGCAACAATGCCATGTCTGAAGAACCAACATGTAATGATCACCACAGAGCATGTGACTATGTGTGTTTGTGTGACTGTTATTCTACCCGTGCAAGACTGTCTGAGTGTTAACTAAGAAATCCTGAATTGTTAGCAAATGTTTTTACGTGTTTCTGCTTTCTGAATGGCTATTTCACATGTCAAAACCTAGAATGTTTGATAGGGTAAAATGTGTAGTCCTTATTTCTCTGACATTTAATTGGTGCTTGATTTTCACTTCCTGGAATACTGAGTGTACCTTAGCCGAAAACAAATCTGACTAATAAATCACTAGATTCTCTTGAACCTTATCTTTCTCCTTGCCTCTTTTATTTGATCTTCCTTTCTCTCTCTCCCTATCCCTCTGTCCCCCTGTGGTTCAGTTGTGCTTTGTTATCTAGCACGGGCCAATAAAACATTCAGTGTAACACTACCCTTCCCTAAGACTCTAGTCTGTTGCTGCATGACCATGCTTTCGGCCACGATGGTTGGAGTGAAGGTCCAGTCACAGCTCCAAAACAAATCAATAGAATAGGCATTCAAATCTACCCTGGTTCAAATGGGAATACTGCGTTGTGTGAGAGGTTTGTGGATTAGATAGTGGTGCGCTTTGAACAAAATGTCCTGATTGGGCTGGTCCCTGTTCAGATTAGACACTCACCCTCAGATTAGTCCTACTGTGTGCAGATGTTCTGGGTGTCTGTAAAGGAGAGAGTGTCTCTTTACCTCGGTGACATTTACAGAGACAGGAAGAGGACACACGCACACCTGCACATTTCACACAAGTAATTTGTATACTTTTCACACACACACCTGTTTGGCACACATACACTTACACTGCCCTACTACTAATGAGAACGTTGAATTGTTTTCTCACTCTCTACACGGTATCTTAATCCCTTTAATGGTTTCATTAGAACAAAATGATAATAATTTAATTTATTACATTTATTGTTATTACATTTATTATGTGCAATAAATTTCCTGCTACACAAAGTGCTTGACCTGACCGTAATATGAGGTGATAATGGGTCCCATGACCATAGATCAAATAAAATGTGTATGTGCCCATTTTAACATTTGGACAGAGGTTGTGCCCTTTGGACATCCATCTATAATTAAACCATCTTCTATTGGCTCACCCATTATTTATCTTGTATGGCCTAGAACAGGACAGGCGATATGTCTGTCTTTCTCCCCCATTCCACCCTTTGACTCTCTCCTGTTCCCTGTCTCTTTTGTTTCCCTGTCAGCTCACGGGGTGCCACAAAGTCCCACAGGCACGGAGCATGCCAGCCTTGATGCCCTCCCCTGCCATGTTCCTCCCAAACAGCTCCGCAATTGCTCGGTCTCTCGGATGCTCACTTTACTCCCCATTTTGGTTCAATCCGGTCCTTTGAAAATCATATGACCACAGCAGTGGTAAAGATTCAGTTTGTGACCTTAATATTACATGAGAAGAGGATGTGATATATCAATCTATCCCAAGGGGGTAATCTATATTTTGACACTGTTACATAATCTGTTGTTTTGAAGAGTCCCTGCTCCCACATGCACACATATACTTTGCACACTGATGAACTGTATCAGGCACTTTGCTAGTTTAGAATTTCCAAATATCTCTCCTTCAAACTATCTTCTATCTTTCAAAACTTTTTATTGAGCTTTCATTTATTCCAGATGTCCAATTAAGACCAGCATCTCTTTTCAAAATAGTCCTGATTACAGCAAATGAAAAACATTGGCAGTAACAGTACAAAATGCAACACATTTCCTGCAATGTAAATGCTAACATGTAAAGCATGCTGGAGCTTACATTAAAGAAAAACCCATCGAATGTGCTTGGCTAACCTAAGACATTGCGCAATGTGAATTTTTTTGCTAGGCTAGGCCCTGGTGAGACCAAGAGATCAGGCTTTATTCCATCAAAGGGAACAATGTAGGCCACTGGAAATGTCTGCCAGCTATTTCATGTTAGGTAACCAATCACAACCTCTTTAATCAATACAGCGGCTGCATCCCTTTGTCTCTTTTTTCTCTCACTTAATCTCGATTGTCTCTCTTTCTCCCTCTCACCCCTGTTCCTCTCTCCATCTCAATCTTTCTCCCGCTCTCACTGAAAATATCAAACTAACTGGCACGTGCTGCTCTGATTCCAAGTTAAAAATGCATCAGTGTTTCGTTTCTCCCAAAAAGACCCCAAACATGAGACAAACACAACGCTCCGATGAGGACTTTCCCATGACGTGATGAATCTTGCTCACTCCAAACTAGCTTCCTGAATCATGGACAAACAGACTGTTTGGTCCCCCTGTGAAGCTGTAAGTGAAGGGAATTAAAAATACATCACTGCTGATCATTGAGGAAATGGTTACATGTGATGGAAACTGCCATGACTAAGCTATAAAATAAATTAAACTGTTTATCTTAACAAGAATCTGGCTGATGAGAGTCCATAGAGACATATTGTTGTCTAAAAACTCAGACTGTCTGATTTTGATCAGACTGGTAAACTCAGACTGGCAATTACTTCTTTAATAAATCTCACAGTAAAGAGGCATTGTGTGTGCATGTGTGTTTGTGGATGTGTGTGAGTGTGTGTGCTGGTATGTGTGCACGTGAATGTTCACCCATATTGACAGTTAAGGCTTTCTCATAGTATTACAGCTGTGACACATTTGTAAATGGACCCTAATCCATGTTATGTTGTATAATCTGCATAATCTGCATGCAACCTGATTGTACTAATACCATTGTCTGTCTCTCTGTCTCTCTGCATCATACTATCCCCCACCAAAGTAGTTGATTTCCTGTTGATTTCCTGTACCTTCATTACAAAATATCACCTCTCATTCGACATTCACAGGTTAAATCCAGTACAGTTAAGACATTCCCTGTCTTGATCTAAAACAAAATTGTTGTCGTATGCAGGTTCAAATGATTACTTTCTGTAGCTTTGTCGTTTTTCTTTCATCCAACTTTTGTTCACTTTGGTGACTTAACAGAAATACAGAAATCTGTAGCAGCATTGACATAAAGAGGAGAAGAAATGGTTAGAAAGCCATTTTAGTGTAGCTTGATACTGCAGAGCTGAGGGAATTTCAGTAGAATGTTCCCTCTGTTGAAACTACCATACACTCAAAGGTAAGTATTCTGCCAGCACTGGACAGACTGCCAAACTATACAGTTTAATTAGGACACAGATACACTCACACAGATACACCACAAAATGCTTTCACACACAAACACACACACATACACTTACACAGTGTCAGATACCCAGTGCAGAAACTAACTACGCCGCATGTGCGTTTGGGGGAACGACAGATGGTAGATAGAAAGAAAGAGACGAACACCTTTGTGCCTCGTCTTTCTCTGGCAGACTTTGTCAACAAGAGGAGCCAGCTCCCAGGCTATCTGCTGTTAAAGGCCTCACACTACCCCTCTTTCTCAATACAGAAATGTGTCTGACGAACATTCAAACATAGGCTTTTTATGTATGTGTTGGTGTGTGTGTGTGTGTTTCACGAAGAGCTACAGTGTAACACACTCGCATGAGTGGGTGTACAACAAACACAACCGCACAGCACACATGCACACACACAACAATGAGCTATGATTCAGAGACTGGCTTTAATTACACATCAGACATGATCTCCAGCTCTATCTCTCCAATCCCTCTTTCTCCATCCATTTCTCCATCTCTCATCCTCCCCCATTAACTGACAATCATCAACCTCGCAATCCAGTTTTAGCAAGTGTCAAATGCAAGGCATCTGACCCAGTAAGTCAGGGACATTACAGAACAGTGGGAGAGAATGTAGGAGGGGATAAATAATGTAATTTACTGTACTTTCACATCACTGACCATTAAATAAGAATAAGAGGAGAGGAGGGGGAAGAAAGGTGGGTACTTGACCTTCAGGGGGATTGTGGAAGCGAAAGGTAACAGCATGGACAGTACATATTTCTGAAACCAACACAACATTCTAACAGTAGGACAGCTCTGCCTCCTTGACCTGGTCTAGACTAGACAAGCAGTGTGTGTGTGTGTTAGTGTGTGTGGTGTGTGTATGTGTGTGGAACCTGTGTGTGTGTGGATCAGTTCTACATTTATTCACATATTTCCTTCTCTCTCTTTCTCTCCCCTCTTCTCTGTGTGCCACTGGCTCTGAGCCCAGAGGGATTCCTATCATCTGGTGTAGCTACATGATGCCAAGACCAACCACTGTGCTACACAGCATTTAAAGGCGATAGAGAGGGGAGGAGAGACGGGAGGAGGATGTCCACAAATCTGGGTAATCTGGGACGTAAAGAAGGATAGAGTTTGCATTGGAGAGGGAGAAGAGAGAGAAATGATAGAATTAGAAGAGGGCTAATGTGGACGGAGCGACAAATCCAAAATACTATTTACTCTCCCTCCCTTCCTCCTTTCACACTACACTCCCCTGAGGAGAAGGGAAGAGAGGAGGAATAAAATAAACACAAGAAAGAAAAAAGAAGGAAAGAAAGAAAGGCCATGGCCAGCTGTCCTGTCTCAGCTTCTTTGAAGTGTTTTTTGCGCCAATCGATCAGTCGTCCAAATCCAATCTCCCCAAACATTGTTTCGACAATTGCCCAGAGTGGCTACATCCTTTGAGGGAAAGGTCACTGTAATGAAATAAGGGCCACCCAATGGATTCTGTTTGAACCTTAAGCCTGTTGTGCTCCCTTTTCTTTCTCTCTCTCTATCTTTATTTCTTTCACTCTCTCTTTTTTGATGCATACTTGATGCTTTAACACACTTGAAATTCATAATTAATAAAATGTCAATTCTCAGACTACAGGAATACAGGTGGCCGTTTGGTGTCCCCTTGAATGAGAGACTCTTCCTCATGGTCCAGTTATTCGGGTACTTCTCCTGAATTTTCCTTTTATTTTTGTTTCGATTTCTCTCCCTCACCAAACTTTCTCTTTTCTCCATCTTTCTATCTCGGATTTCACTTCTTATATTTCTTGAGTTTTCCTCTCTCACAAATTCAGATTTGAATGAGCTTCATTTACATGACAAAAGTGCTCATGCCCAGGCACTTGCACACTGAAACAAACACACCGGCTCTTCTCCCTCAGGCTATTTTTATTAGCCTTCTTTCATCTTGGCACCCCACTGCGCCTGCATGCCCGGAGGCCTTGGAATCTGGGTGGTTGAGGATAGGAGAGTTTGTAAATGACACAAGCCCAAATGACGACCTCCATAATGGGTGGTGGATGGCAAATCATCTCACCATGCCAGAGTAATGTTCCTATGTACTTGGGCCTATATGGCAATGTGCATAATGTTGCCATGCTTATTGGCATAAGTGAGACTGGGCTTGTTCACGTGGGTCTGTGTGTGTGTCTCTGTGAGCTCACAAGTGAATCCTTGAGGGTATTGTCGGGGAACGCAGAGACACCCACCAGGAGGTTCACCATTACACCATGGGGTCAGCCATAATGACGTGTCCCTTTCACCAGCTCATGACTCCTTCCTCACCCTTCCTTTCTCTGTGTCTGGGCTGAAGTGCGTCATTAGTCGCCATCAACTTCCCGTTAGGTCACAGTCTCACATTCCTACAGCCCTAGCCTCTTGTGAGAGACACTCACCCACTGTGTGTAGGGGTCACCCTTAACCTCTCTTTTTGTCTACTTCTGAAGTGCAGCCCCAGACTGTGTAGACGCTTGTGGAAGCATTCAAAATAGCTGTATTCAAAAGATCCTCATTGCTCAATCCTAGTCTATCTCGCTGTTAGACCTTTGACGGGGAAAAGCCTCTGAGAGACAACGGTTTTTGAGTAAATTGTCCCTTTATTCATCTCTTTGAAGCACACTCATAACTAAACGAGGAAGAATAATGAGTATATTCAAGTAGAGGGAGGCGCCGTTTGTTGACATTTTTCACACAGCTGTACTAGCTAATTAGCCTAACAGGGTTTCTAGAGTGCTTTAACAAGGTTGTCTCCTTTTCTGCATGCTGTTGGCTTCAGTCCCTGAAGAGAGTTTAGCAGCATAGGAAAGGTACAGAGACAGATGGGCTGTTCTCACAATGATATACCAATAAAAGGTGGCGTATAGCAGAGAACGAACACAAGTGAATGGCTGAAACATAAATGATTATTTCAGGTCTGTTTTCAGAACTTCGTCAGTGCTATTGGTTCATTGGACATCAAATTCAGCATTGTTTAATAACATGGGTTAGTAAACTTGCATGCTACCAATACATGTTGACTGGATATGTGTATGAAAATTTGAGTTGTGTGTGTTCACGAGTTGAGTGTGTTGCGTGTGTGTAAAGTAAAAATGTGTTAAACAAATATTTAGGTCAGCTGTATTGGCATACATAAGTTCAGAAGGGTAGTACATCTTTCACCTTTCACAGGTTTTCAGCACATAGAACAGGCTTAACTGTGACTGCTCCCAAAATATTTTGCGTGGAACTCTGAACAAGACAGAGGCAAGACTGGAGTTAAATGTATCTTACTCATATCTTCAATGGGGGAGACTACAGGGTAGAGACTACAGTACAGGGACATTCCCCCGAGGCAAGTAGGGTGAAGTGCCTTTCCCAAGGACACAATGTCATTTGGCACAGCCAGGAATCGAACCAGCGACCTTCTGATTACTAGCCCGATTCCCTAACCGCTCAGCCCCCTGACTCCCTACAGACATGAAGGAGACATGAGGGAGACATGAGGGAGACATGAGGGAGACATGGGGGAGACATGAGGGAGACATGAGGTGACATGGGGGAGACATGAGGGAGACATGGGGGAGACATAGGGGAGACATGAGGGAGACATGGGGGAGACATAGGGGAGACATGAGGAAGACATGGGGAGACATGAGGTGACATGGGGGAGACATGAGGGAGACATGAGGGAGACATGGGGGAGACATGAGGGAGACATGAGGGACACATGATGGTGACATAGGGGAGACATGAGGGAGACATGGGGGAGACATGAGGGAGACATGGGGGAGACATGAGGGAGACATGAGGGAGACATGAGGGAGACATGGGGGAGACATGAGGGAGACATGAGGGAGACATGGGGGAGACATGAGGGTGGCATGGGGGAGACATGAGGGAGACATAGGAGACATGAGGGAGACATAGGGTAGACATGAGGGAGACATGGGGGAGACATGAGGGACACTTGAGGGAGGCATGGGGGAGACATGATGGAGACATGGGGGATACATGAGGGTGACATGAGGGAGACATGAGGGAGACATGAGGGATACATGAGGGAGACATGGGTGAGACATGGGGGACACTTGAGGGAGGCATGGGGGAGACATGATGGAGACATGGGGGATACATGAGGGTGACATGAGGGAGACATGAGGGAGACATGGGGGATACATGAGGGTGACATGAGGGAGACATGAGGGAGACATGGGGGATACATGGGGGATACATGAGGGTGACATGAGGGAGACATGAGGGAGACATGGGGGATACATGAGGGTGACATGAGGGAGACATGAGGGAGACATGGGTGAGTTGGGGTGAGTGCAGAAGCCAGACAGGAGGTTATAAAAGTAAGAGGTAAGTGGCTAGCTGGTGCCATCCTCATTACCTTCACTAATGCCCCCCAGCCTGATCAATGTTCCCACACCACCAGACTGCATTAGCCCAGAACACATAGGCCTTCTGGGGCTGAGGGAGGGAGAGAGAGGGGGAGAGATGCAAACAGAGAGAACTTGCATACAGCTACTCTGAGGGGCTCCGCACATGGCACTCAGTCATTGATCTGAGGCCATTATGTGGGCTACTGTCCAGGGTCCTGAATGAGAATATCATACGTTTAGGGTTGAGCAAAGAGGCATTGAGGTCAGCATCTAAATGCCCAACAGCGGAT
Organism: Osmerus eperlanus; assembly: GCF_963692335.1. Taxonomy (NCBI): domain Eukaryota; kingdom Metazoa; phylum Chordata; class Actinopteri; order Osmeriformes; family Osmeridae; genus Osmerus; species Osmerus eperlanus. Next base: position 11,790,390 of record NC_085024.1, read on the forward strand.
ATATAACATAAGAGCTTTTCTATTGTCTCAAGCATCAGCCTGGATAATGAGGTGATACAGTATGTTTTGAGTGGAGCTCAGCGAATTGCATATAGATTTACTGTTGATTGTTTGAGTGTTTTTCCAGTCAGGCAGTCATGGGGAAATTACATTTTGCCCCGAGCCTGTGCAATTTAATGTACTTTAGAACTGTTTCTCTAAGCAGAACAAACACCCTGTTCACCCGAAAAGCCGATGTAATAGACTTTCCTGGACTTAAACTGAGCCACAGCCTATTGGCTTGTAGCTTTCCATACTTAAGATTTGGTTTTAAATAGTAGAGAAGGTTGATCTGTTTGTCTCGCTTTCGGGCATCCTCATACAAGTGGCCAGTATCTCTGAAAAATATTTTGACAAAGGTTTCTGCAGAGTAAACCCCCCACTGCCCCACGACGACCACTCATCTTTGACGTGAGCTTTGACCTCTGTCAGCTGTTGCTGGTTAACCAATCGTGACAGGTCAAGCTCCTCAGTTAGGGTGGCCACAGGACCTGGAAGCCTCTGAAGGTGAAAGAGCCTGATTGTTTAACAAGATTAGGGCTTGGGTTCACAGTTCATGGACTTTCCTCTCTTCAGCATGAAGCAGCACAACAGTAACAGCACTACTGCCTCTCTGTTGCTTGTTGTTCATTAATTCTCACATTTAGTCTTCATGACCATTTCAACTAAAACCAGTTGAAATTGATGTGTTGATGTGTTAATTTGAACTAATAGTTCAAAGAAATTAAATCGCATACTTTGTTTGAAAGTGGTTAATAGGCCGTCAAGTATAAAAATGTCTACTACTTTGTATAATTTTCTGTCTGAGTGAAAACATTTCTGTCTGTTTTGGATATTCTAGTAACATTAAATCTTAACTCCAGGACCTTATTTTCTGGTAGAAATCTTGATGGAAAATATTTGTTTTATTGGCAGACTTTTCTGCCCTCTGGTGGTAAAAACATGACAAATACACAGTATTACAGTCCCTGGAACTGATGTTCTACCATAACCTGGGGTCAACTCCATTAAATTAATTAAGAACACAGAACACCAAAACAGACATTTTAATGGCCATCAACATAATGTAATTTAAATGATCAATTAGTAAACAAATCATTTATTTCCATATCAAATTCTACCAACAATGTCAAAAGGTTTTTTTTATGGCATCTAACAACCTGATACCCACAAAGATCTCTAAAAATTACCTATGTCAAGGCAGCATTAATCCTGTATTTACAATAACATTTATATACTATCCCTTATCTGAATCATAACCTACAATGTAACAGAATGGAAAATGTCTCCCCTGTAGCAATATAGAGGCAAGTGTCACAGAGTCTTCGTTTATATGTAAATTCAGCCATAGTTTACAGTAATGTGGGATTAAAGTAGTGGGTGAGAGGATTGAGATTCAGGTTCCAGTCCTGGCGTGTCGGCTAGAGTTTTTGCGGTACCCTGAGTTCCTTGGGTCAAAGTTCAGTTTTTCTCAGTATATCCCACCAGGCGGGCGCTATCCTCCCAGAGTCTCATGGCCACTACATCATCTCTTCCTTCAGGGGCTGTCTGTTTCACAGCGCAATCACTAAAACACACACACCACATGAATTAAATGTGAAGTGAGCACAACTGGACAAATAAACACAACTGGGCAAATTGTGAACACAGCAGGTCATGTGGCAGTACATTTTTTTTTACATTTAGCAGACGCTCTTATCCAGAGCGACTTACAGTAAGTACAGGGACATACCCCCCGAGGCAAGTAGGGTGAAGTGCCTTGCCCAAGGACACAACTTCATTTGGCACTGCCGGGAATCGAACTGGCAACCTTCAGATTACTAGCCCGATTCCCTAACCGCTCAGCCACCTGACTCCCTAGGCAGTAGGTTACCTGAAGTAGCAGCCAGACTGGGGCTCCAGTCCAGGGGTGACAGCACAGTAGATGGAGGTCTGGGCCCCCTGGGAGGGGGTCTTCATCAGGAGCATCGAGGGAGCCGACAGGATGGCCCTCAGCATGGGGAACCAGCTCTCCACGTGACGGCCCAGCTCCGTCTTGATCACCCCCGGGTGCAGACTGTAGGATGTCACCCCTGTCCCTGCCAAGGGAGAGCGATACGGAGATATGGATGTGGGGGCGGGTGACATGTTACAGAGGTGACGTGAGGGAGGAGGGTGGTGACATTGAGGGTTACAGAGGTGAAATTAAAGGAGGTGAAACCAGTTATAGTGATATCCACTAACCAGTGTGTGACGTCTTTGTGTTTACCTTTCATCCTACGGGACAACTCTCTGGAGAACAGCACATTGGCGAGTTTGCTCTGTCTGTAGCTGACCAGAGAGTTGTATGGCCTCTTGTTGAAGAACAGATCATCAAACTGGAGCTTTCCTGGAGCAAACAGAGACTTCATGTCATCTTTTTCAGTAGATCAATTTATAAATTAATTTAAATATTATAATTTTGTCCAATCAGGGGCAAAGTGACTTTTTGAAAACAGCACCTTTTTTTTTTACCGGAAAATGTGTTTAACGGCCCTATCCTCAGCTATTTAAAAGTTATTTATTTTTCTCCCACATTTGAAAACAAACCTATGTCCCTGTGTTCAATGAACAAATAAATAATCAGATGTAACCAATAGTTTACATTGGACTAGAACAAGAACAAATAAATACTGTAAAATACTGTCCTTGTGAATGTTTTAAAAATAAAGTTAATCAAGTTACCCCCTCGGTGTGCAATGCTGGACACATTCACCACCCGGCTGGGGGCGGAGCTTTTGAGCTTGTCCAGAAGGAGATTGGTCAGCAGGAAGTGCCCCAAGTGATTGACAGCCAGTTGTGTCTCAAAGCCATCCTCTGTTATCCACTTAGGGCACATCATCACACCTGATGAACAGCAGTTACAAGATAAACTCACCATGATCTACATAATTCTCACTGCAAATACAGTAGCTAATCTGTTCAATCTGCCTGACATTCATCTAAAACATCATACACCGTACATAATAATTTATAAAGGCAATTTCTTCATCAGAAACCTTTAAAGTCCTCGTACATTCCATGATGTAAACCTGTACGGCACAAAGAAACCAAACGACCAGCGGAGGAGGGTCTAGACAGGGTCAACGAGCTGAACCATATTTTTAACAGGTTTGATTCACATCCACACGCAACCACACCCTCCCCATCCCTTATTCCACACCCTCACTCAAGGGCGTCTGCAACCCTAAAGACGCTTTCCCCCTTCTCCCTCTCCGACCATTATCATGCCCCACCTCCCCCACTCCTTCCGCCCCATCAATATTCACACAGCAACACAAGGGTCCCACAGGGGGCCCTGTTCACTCTACACATCGGACTTCACATACAACTGTTAAACATGCCATCTGCAGAAGCGGACGACTCAATTGTTGGATGTGTAAAGGAAGATCATGAAGAGGAGTACAGAGGCCTGGTTGATGACAGGAGCACCTTCAAGAACGAACTCATTCTGTTACAGTACTCAACTGTACTCACTTCAGGAGGTCCTTCCTGCCAGTTGCCATCAGACTGCACAATGGTCTGTGTACTGGACACTCAGGTCCTTGAGCCAGTGCTGCAGGTACACTTACACTTAGTTCTGACCTCACTATTAGGTCAATGCACACCAGAACTTTGTTTTATTGTAGGCAATACTGTGAATTTACTGTGTACACTTGTATTATCACTGTGTATACTTGTTAACCTAAAGTTATATCTAATCTAGTACAATGATGACTGAGCAACATCCTCCTTTAAGATGGGCTCATGAGTGTGACTTTCAATTACAAACCAGTATCCAAATGAACCAAAAATCTCATCGGTCCCCTGCTTGAAGATTAGGCACACCTGATGTTTTCTTGAAACCCACCTGCGTTGTTTATTAGTATGTCCAGACGCTCCTCACTGGCGAGGAACTCCTTGGTGAACTCCCTGACGGAGTACAGCGAGGCCAGGTCTAGGTGGCGGACCACAACGTTGCCATTTCCCGTGGAATGGCGGATTTCTTCTGCTGCTTTCTCAGCCCGCGTCAAGTCACGGCATGCCATGACCACCCTTGCCCCTGCATCCAAAATGGACCACAACAGCAATAGGTGTTTGATAGTGTTTTCAAACACTCACATATGCACACATACGACTGCATACACTCTAATACTAACATTAACTCATTCTCTCCCACCCTTCTAAACACACAGTAATCTAACAGAAAACATCCATTCAACTTTACTTAAATAATGCAACTTATTTTCCACACACACCCCTGACATACTGAGAAGACATTAAGGGACACCACCCAATCAAATCCAGGTCCTGCAAAAGGTGCCCCACATCCCCCGCAAAAACCAACACACCATAATCTGATAGAAATATGGCACAGGACACACATAATCTGATAATCTAGTCATGGAGAAATGGTTTGTCCATTGAGGTTTATCTCAGAGAGTGCTTTATGGCGATCTCTGATGATAAAATGATTCCAAAGCCAGTTCCATGCTGTTCTCTCTTGGGAGATAATAGCTTAAATAATTCATAACGAATGGATGGTTGTGTTTGGATTGTTCTAGGTATGGATTTATTGCCTGGTTAGGATAACCCATAATACCATAATCTTATACAATGTAGGGATCTACATGGTCACATGAACACACACAGATATAATCAAACAATGAAAACAAATGCACACCCACACTCAGATCCACACACACACCTCTTATAGAGAGTTTGTCTGACGGCCCCATGCTAAGCCCAACCTGTACTGTACCTCGATGTGCCATGTCACGGGACGTCTCCTTTCCGATCCCAGTGTTGGCACCAGTGATGAGCACTGTCTTGCCCTCCAGTCGGACTGAACATCGACACACACCACCAGCTATCCATTTTCTCAATAGAATAAAGCCTTGGGGCAGAGGGTCCACAAACAATGAGGTTGTAAAACGATTGATTTTCTTTCACAGTATCAGTGTCATTGTAGTTACAGTGAATGATTGGTCAGAGGATGGTGTGATGTTTCTATGCAATATAGGTAGACTAAAATGTCTGAGTGGTTTAGTGTACTATATTCATGTGCATGGGCACATTTAGGTCTGGGTCCAGTGATCTTTGGCTTGCATTGTCTAAATTTGCCTTTAGCACGATGTGAATGTTGAATATGTTGGGTTGAATTTAACTTAAGGAAATGTTAGATAAAATATTGCTTTTGGTTGTTGTGTGCACAGTAGTGGTGTACGTGTGTGTAAGTACCTGTATGTATTGCAAATAACTTTCAAGACCCCTTGTAATATAATAGGCTAAATATATAATATAAATCATATATTTTGTATAGAAAAATAACAGCAACCTTTTTTATATTATCGTAAAAAGCAGGAAAAACACATTAAAGCCCAAACAAGCAAACACGGTCAAATACAGAGAATAACAATGCTCCGGAAAAACCTGACCTGATTTTTTTTTACCATTTTTGTACTTTATTTAACATTTTTTGCGATACATTTTTTACGTGTGATTGTTTCAGTCGTCGTTGGTCCACATTCTATTAGTAATAAGCTACTTTTGTTGATACTTAAATCATCAGACACCACAACAGAAGCGAGAGCCATAGGCCATGACTTACAGATCACTGTCACAGCAATGACAGCGCCATACTTCGCTGGTGTAGACAAATCAACTTCATCCCACATATTCTCCGTAGGACCGGACCCACCAGACCACGGGTGGACCGAATACCCTCCTTGGGGATCCCTCCTCATCGAGCGAATCGGTGTTTGTCGGCAACGTTTCGGTCGAATCGAGGCTATGAACAGGTCAAAGAACTTAAACAGAAGCTTTAGCGCCTGTCTTCAGATTACGAAGCGATTACCCCCGATAGTGTGTTATGTGTCCTGGACAATACGCGTCTACAGGCGCACTGATGCTTGCAGAACTGCTATGTTAGCTGGACTATAGCGAATCAATCGAAACATAGGCCTACCATCATTTCAAATGAGTAGGCTATACAGGCACTACATTAATCACTCGGGATATCCGTATCCGATCCGTTAGGGATAAATGCAAATGCTGGACTGAGTAAAACAGAACATAGGCTACACACATTATTGTAAGATTTCATAATATTCTAAATGTAGAGGGGGGATGCATTATCTATCTTTTTTTTGCCTACTAACTAAAGCAATGCAACTATGTGCTGCCAAATGCATTTAAAGAAAACTAATTAAAATGCTGGCAAACAAGGTGAAATCAATGTTGAGAAGCAATTACATTAGAAAATTCACCTGTAAAATGCCCTGTGGGAGTTGGAATCAGATCGATTCGTTTTCAACCAGACGACTGATTGAAAGTGGGCAAATAGCATAAACCCACGGTATGCAGGCCTACACATGATTAACTTGTATGCCTATGTTTTATAAAAGTATTGGATCCAGCTTTTGACATAGCCTACCATGGGAAACACTACGATAAGGGGATAGCACAAAACTCTTAGCGAAAATAAAGAAATCAATGTAGGCTAGCTACCATAGCCTACTCTCAATGCTTTAACAAGCATTCATACGGTAGTAACACAAACCAAGAATGCATAGCCTATTCATAATCATTTGCTGGTATCCGAACGTGTGCTTCTATTTTATGCCAGTAGAGGCATTAGGGACAATGACAAAGAAAATAGAACAGTTCAGTACAGGCCTACGTAGCCAACTGTATTAGCCTACTCACAGTCCACAGACGGTGTTTCGCGTGTAGCCTATTCAATCTGTTCAAGCTAGATTTAACATGGGCATCAAGGTTTATCCTTAATTAATTGCTATTCATGTAAAATCGTGTTCAAATTGTAATATCATTATTAAGTTGCTACATGTATGTCTGTCCTTGTCTGTGCAAACTTTCATGGCGAATAAAACCCATTCTGATTCTGATTACAACCTAAGTAGCTCTAGCTCAATATTAATATTTAATTTGTTCAAATTATTTCTAATGCATGAACCTCTATGGGGTAAGAGCCAAATGAGTCATATATTTTTCATAAACATCAGAATTGTTCAGTAGCCTAAAGACTGCCATGTTTCCTGAAACTTCGCACCGCCTTTGACTATCGTCTTTTGCGTTTAAAACCAATCAGAATAGCCTTCACAAAGCGGAAATGACAACACATGTTGTGTCAACCAATGTGATCTACTGAAAAAGCCTATTCCTGCCCCCTTTCTCAGTCATTTTGCAAATGGGTTCTGCAAATCGCGCCTAGAATTTCTGCGTGTTCTTTAGTTGTCCGATTGGACTGTCCAAACGGGTATGTATATAATGTAAACAGTCCATCGTCTTAATTTGTTAAAATTTGACACGAAATTGCTGCTTTTAAATATGTGTATCAAAGACAAATGTTATCACATGTCTCCTTGCAGGGACACACAACATGCGATTTTCTTTTGTATCACTGCGCGTTCGTGGAACAATAACCTCGTTTTCCGAAACAGTGGAATTATTACTATTCTGCAATGCGGACACGGACATGTGCATTTATAATTCATATAACAGCAGTTTTATTTGAGCGATTTTATAATTGAGTCTTACCTCAAGCCATATATGCAATGAACTACTTTCTCCCCGCCCCTTTTGAAATTGTCTTGTTGTAATGGGAAGTTTGGCGAGTAGCCTATTTCAAAGATTTGGTTTACTTTCAGACAGTTTCTTGCAATAAAGAAAAAGAGATGTTGGATGTTGCACGTTACAATCTAGCAGTTTTTAGGAACGATGTCTTATTAACTGAGTAACTGAACAATATGCTAAATAAATGAATTGCCCTATAGTACTTTATTGCTTGCATGATATCGTAGGCAATGTGTGTTTTTAATTTCTTCTTGCAATAGCCAAACAATATATTGACTTACATTTTCAAGCAGCAACATGGACACTGACTTATTTATGGAGTGTGAGGAAGAGGAATTGGAGCCATGGCAACTGGTTGACGACGATGTGGAGGAAGATGACATGAATATAACGGAGTGTAACGATAACGGTGAGTCAATGCTCAACCATTTCAATGAAGACGTTGCCACACCCATTCTGAGCAGGCACTTGCCACAGTGCAACTGGATGTGTAGTGCAGTTGTAGCCTCTGTGGATATGTCTCTCTTCCCTGCATTTTAACTGTTCAACTTGAAAATGTAGTGTGTGTATCTCTTGTAGCAAACAATGCTGCCCTCACACCTTCTCCTGAGACTTCACGTCCCATTGTTTCCTCTGCTACTCCAACAGCAGCACAGCAAACTGTCCTCAGTGCAGACCGCTTGTCTGTGGGGACCATCAAAACACTGCTCTCCACTACAACGCGTGAGTAAAGTGTTGTACCATTCTAATGGCAGAGAAAATAGTATTGAACCAGTCAGACAGAATAAGTAGTTGCGTAGCTTTTGGAAAATGTGACTGTTTCCTTATCTTTTTCGTCTCCTGCTCTGGCTTTCAGCTTCTATGACAGCATCAGTGCGACCCAACCCCTCTGCTCCCCTAGTGGCATCTGCCCCCATGCCGGCTGTTGCCTCTCTGGTGCCAACGGGCATCGCCCAGGGACAGCAGCTGTTCCTGACACAAACCTCATCAGGACTGGGTACCATACTGCTGCCCACAGGCAAGCCTGGCACCCACTCATCCATCAACCAGCCCATCTTTTTGACTTCACAGGTAAGACCATCCTCCTCAGCTGTCCCTCATTCAATTAAGTTCCAGTCAGCAAGTGATTCAAATAAAATACAGCTTTTCAGTGACCATAGATAAAATGCCGTCGGTCGATTTAGTTCTTATTGGTTTGAGGAAACTTGAAAGATCCTTTCATAATGTTGATCTTTATTCTCCCACAGGGATTCCCAGTCCAGAATGTGCGGCCTGCACAGAACACGATCAACCCAATGGGCTTTGTGTTGAACATGCCAAATCAGCCTTTTCAGCCTATTACCCTGCTTGCTGGTAATTCAGTGTTGTAAACATATAAGCTTATTATTACAATTTCATGAAGTGCATTTTCACAGTACTGTGTAAAACGTTTTACAAGTAGACAGATGTATTGCTTGGGTTTTATATCCTCTGTAAGGTTAAAGATACGAATGTGAGTGCAAAATATTTTCTATACATAAACTATTCTATACATTTCTTGTGTGCTGACTATTTCCACCCCAGGGTCACCTGGTGCCCATGTGCTTCGACCTGTGGTAGGGGTGCCCCAGGTAATCCCTAGGGCCCAGCCTGCCCAGGTGAGACCCCAGATTCAGATCCACCAATTCAGACCCCCCACTGCTCCTGTGCAACCAAGAACCACTATGGCCATCAATATACCTACCATCAAGCTACCTGCCACCCTCACCATCCATACGAGCCAAGCTGGCAATGCCAGAAAGGTTACCTTTGCAACTACCAATACAACGGACACCCTGTCAACTGCTGCCACCACTACCCTACACCTGAACTCACAGACACAGTCGGGTAAGTTTAATAGAAATGCTTAAACTTTAGGGTTGTGACTAGGTGGGCAAAAGCCAAGGCCTTAATATACTTCCATTTTGTATGTGTACGTACTGTGAAGCACTGAGACAGACTCACAAGAGAGAAGGTAAGCCATAGGGTGTTTAATAGCACCTTTTGGTGTAAAACAAATACAGTATTAAGGAAACTGAAAAAGCTGTGTCGGCGTGTCTCTTCAGTTGCCATGTCTCTAAGCCTCTGGCCCTCCTGGCTCAATCTTTAGGGTTCTTCTCTCCTTACGGCAAGTCTGTGTAGCAGAACACATGTCCACATAAACCAACATATCACCCCTTTTTGTCCCCTTTTGTACTCACCAGGAGTGGGGTAGATGAGCATCAGGTGTGCCTCATTGAGGCTCTCTTCCCCAGCCCAGGAGTAAAGGGCTGGGCTGAGGCTTTGCGTCGGTAACTGGCTGCCAGGCCTATGGCCGACAAGGCCCCCTTGTCACAGTACGCAAACACAACGCAAGCTGCATTGCTTACAATGTCCACAGCGTACTCTGTCTAAATGGATGTTATGTCTACTAGAAGGCAGGTCAGCAACAACATTTTCTACCTGTCCGGACATACATTCCAAATACTTCTGATAAACATGGTGACGGAGGAGGAGGTGTTGTTAATGTCTTAAGAAGATGATAGAAACAGCGGCAGTGGTGCCAGTTTCTCCAAAATTCTCTGCTATTGTGTACTACTACTTGTTTGCTGTTTCTTTATTTCCATTTTGCTGAACGTCAGAGGATCTTTGGTATACTGCCACATGATCTCTGCTTGTATTGCGCCTTGCATATGCGTACACTTGGAGCACAATGGCAGCCATCATGCGTACACATACTTAATTTGAAGTCAATGATGGCCTTTACAGAAGGCCTTTGACATAACATGAAAAAAACATAAACTAAGCATTTAACTAGACTTAAATGCAGTTCTGTCGTCAGCTAACATGCTATTGTTGTTTTTACAGTTTCTAAATCCTCTCAGCAGCTGAAGTGTCCTAGATGTGGAAGCCATTTCAAAATGCAAGCAGCCCTACAAGGACACATGTGTGTAAGGACTCTTGATGCACCTCAATGATTGACATTTATGCAACACCCCACCCACACACACACACACACAAAAGGTTGAAATTGTGTGGAATTGTTTTAATTACATATGTATGATGTTACACAATCATATAATTACTGTTAAACCTATGTACACCTAGGCAATTCTTTTTTTTATACCCTATTTACACTGCAACATTTAGTAAAATGCAGAGAGATGTTGGTGTTTGGTCATTGGCATTTCAATATATCGGACTATCTTGTGTCTTCTCATGAGCCACCACCACTAATCTGGTTGATCAGATGGTTATTAATTCAGTTACGTTAAAGGTGCTACTGTATGTGACCTCCCCCCTCCTAGTTCTGCTGTCCAGACATCGTAAACACCACTAACGCCAGTAGCACCACGGTCAACACTCTGGGGTGTCCTAGCAGGGTGGTTTCTGCAAACGCTTCCCTGGCTCCTGTCAACACTTTGAGTCCCTCGAAGTTGGTCATGAATGTGGAGTGCTTTTACTATGGTACCAAGAGGGGTTATCATGAGCCGGGTCTCAACACCAGGAAAACCCCCATGAATTGCCAAGTCTGCTCCATGACACTAATTGATAACGTTAGGTGAGAGTACTACAGTATTATTGTATTATATTTGAGTTCCACACTGCTCATGCTAAGATACTGTTCTGTGTGTGTGTTGTTGGATTTGTGGCTCTTAATCTGTTTTGTCTTTGTCCTTCACAGCATGATGAGCCACATGTGGTGCCACTCAAATCAGGGGTCGCAAAGGAGTCTGTCGAATGCACTCAAGTCCTGCCAGTATTGCTTCCGGCAGTTCTGCTCAACCAAACAGTGGAAATGCCACTTAGACAAAGTCCACAGTCCCATTGAATATCCCTGTAAGTATTAACTGCACACTCTTTTTTTTTTGTGCAGAAATATGCTTATTTTTGTATTGAAATAAATGAATGTCTCTGTCCTACCAGGCATATGTAAGATTTGTGAGTGGGTGTTTGAGAGTGAGCATGTGTTCCTGAACCACATGAAGGCCACCCACAAACCAGGCGAGATGCCATACGTCTGTCAGGTGGGTAAACTTTGACCTCCTTGTACCCTGATCACCAAAATCAGTCAGACCATTTGGGGTTTTGTCCAACAACAAAAAAATAACTTCCACAATCTGCTCTCCTCTCATTCTCCTCGTGTTGACAGGTGTGCGAATACAGCTCATCCTTCTTCTCACATGTGTATAATCACTTCCTGTTGAATCACCGTAAGACAGTCTACTTGCTCTGTGTCTACTGCCTGAAAGCTTTCAGGAACGAGACGTCCTACCAACAACACTTTTTGCGCCACCAGGTAAATAACAAAAATGTGTATATAAAAATTCTGATATTGCAAGAATCTTGAGGATTCTTTCATTGAATTGGTTGTGAATGGACCCTAAAACCATCTTTTTTGTTGCTTCTTATATTCTTTTCTATAGAATCACAAAGCTTTCCACTGCAACAAATGTCGCCTCCAGTTCATCCTCTTACAGGACCTGATAGAGCACAAGACGCAGCACCACCGCACTGTTTGCAAGCCCAAAGAGTTGGAAGGCTTGCCATCAGGGACTAAAGTGAGTGATGTTGTGGACAGAAATATAATTTCTTGGAATCAGTCATTACCTTTTTATGCATTTTTTTATTGGTCCCATTTCTTTGAATATATAAAAAAACATTACTCACTACATTACTCTCTACGTTGTGCCGCTTACACATCAATTGAATCATCTTACTATTCATGTGCCCCATAAGGTGATCATCAGGGCGCGGCCTGCAAACGAGATCCAAGTTGCCAGGAGGAACCCACTCATGCCTATTGATCCTGAGTTCCCCCCTTTTCCCATGCAAGAACCTGCCCATCACTACAGCGCCTTGAAACTTCTGAAGTTGAAGTCACCCAAAAAATTGCCATTGTCCATAGAATCTCAGCAGGGCAAAGGCAACCCACACAAAATAAAATCAGTCAGCAAAATGCTGGATATGCTGACTAAGTTCCAGGACAAAAGGTTCTTTCTTTTGCTGTTGGGACTTTTGTATACAACTACTTAAGGTGTTTGTGTGTATGCTCTGTCTGTATGAGGTTAGTTGACCGTTCTGCTTTTCCAGTGGCATGCTCCTGGACCAGAGGTGTATGGAGTGTGGAACAGGTGTGGCCAGTTTCCCCGACCACTACCCTACCTCCGTGCGGTGTTTGCTGTGCACCTACAAGACTTGCTGCTCCCGCTCCTATGCTGACCACATGATTGAGTGAGTGTAGAAGTTTCCATCAAAAGTTAATTCTACAACTCTTACTGCATACAATTATGCACATATGAAGTTATGATAATAATTTATAGGTATAAAACATTTGTGGGAAGTGATTCAGTTTCACTTTAATCTCTGACAGGCATGAGTTTTGACTGCATAAATTGTGTACGTCAAGTACTTTGAAAAGTAAAATAATTGTAATTTATCTTGCTTGCAGCAACCATGTACCTCAAACAAACGCCAAGTCCTTTCCTCTGCATAAGAAGCCACCCCCCTGGTAAGATTGGTCATGCTCAGTTTTAATGTCTCTCTCTTTGCACAGGTATGTGTAAAATCTCTCTGCTAAATTACTTGCTTTCTTTTTCCCTTTCTCAGTTATTTTAAGCTACAGTGTTGTGGGTGTGACTTTTCCTCCCCTACTGGTGACCTCATGGCCAAGCACCTGGTCCAAAACCCAGACCACAAGAAAAGCACATGTGAACGAAAGAGTAAGTGTGCACTCTAAATAATCGACAGTTTGTATTGTTTTGTGTGTGTGTTTTTCTGTTTGAACAATTTCAACTTAAAATCACAACCAAAAAGCTTCTCACAGCAGTGATGATGGCATCTCTTAGACATTTAGCTGGTTGGTTTAGTAAGGTAAATAAACAGGAACAGTCTTGAATCAAGTGAGGACAATTTGTATAATGGGGAATAAATCCTTATTGAAACCTTGTTTATATTAAACAGTTGTGTTATACTTTTGCTGTTTGAGAATAGTGCAGAGGCTTCTGACCTTATGAAATCGAGGTTGTAAAATCTTGGCAGTCTGAAGCAGCAGACTAACAGCTGGCTTTGTGATTTTCTACCTCCCTTCCTTAGAATATGTGGAGTTTGACATTGGATTCTGCCAAGACAAGGAACTAGAAAAGAATGAAGACTTGCAGAAGCCTGCTTGGGCTTTAATAGAACACTGGACAAAACCTCTCCCTCCTGGCGTTGACGGTGCCATTACCAAGACCCTTAACTTCACTGTGAACTCTGGCCCTCAACATTCCTTATCTAAGAACAGTGACGCCATAGACTACTTCAACTTGCTTTTCCCCAAGGATCTCATTGAACTCATTGCCTACGAGACCAATGCACACGTCAAGACTTGCCAGTTCCTTGGCTGGCATGACCTTAACTGGATCCCTGTCACCCCCCATGATATCAAAGTCTTCATTGGTCTAAGTATCCTTATGGGCCTCGAGAACCTTGCTGAACTACCACATTATTGGTCCTGGAAGCACAATGCAAAATGTGACACCTTTTTCCGAGCCATGACATTCAATCGCTTTCAGCAGATATCTACTAACATCTGTATGGGAAGTCTCCTGAGTGAGGAGCATAGTGGCAATACCAGCAGTGATAAGCTCCATATTTTCCAGCCCATGCATAACATTTTGGGCCCTGCCATGTGGAACGCCTACCAGCCCAACCAGTGCCTGTCCATAGACCGTGCTCTGCTGCCCAGTCATGAGGACAAAACCGGCTCCACCAAAGGGGGGGACTCCAAGGCTCCACCACAGGTGTGGCTGCTCTGCGACTCCAAGTCAGGCTACTGCCACAGGTTTCTCATTCAGTTGAAGAAGGAGAAAAATATTGATTTGGGGTTCAGTGTCGTCTCCCCACTGGTGGACGGCCTTCATGAAAAACACCACCAACTCTTCCTGGCCAGTTCATTGACTTCTGTGCCACTCATGCAGAAGCTTCTAGACCAGGGCATATATTCTTCAAGCTCCTTCCCCACTCAAAGTCCCATCATTCCCAAAGAGATCTGGGAGCAGGGCAGACTGGAGAAGCCTGGGGACTTCCTGCAGAGGCAGTATGGCCCCCTGTTGGCCACCCGCTGGATGGACACCAAGGAGATGGGCTGCCTGTCCACAAATGCTAAGCCCGGGGAGCCGGACACGGTGTGGAGAAAGTCCCAGACCAAAGTAGGTGAACTGAGCCCCATCAACCGGCCTCTGGCCTTCAGACTCCTCCAGGAGAACATGAGGGGTGTGGATATCTGCAAGCAGCTGTTAGCCTGCAACCCACTCGGAGGCCTGCAGCACAACAAGTACTGGAAAAGTCTTTTTTGCTTCCTGGTTAATTTGAGCATCGTCAATGCATTCATCACGCTGCGGGAGAGCCGTAAAGACAACCCACCACTGTGGGTGCAGGATGGACTTTTCACACAGGTCGCCTTTCGCAAGCGCCTAGGAAACCAATTATTGAAGAGCGTCCGGAAACGCACATGGGTCTCTGCTGAGTTTAAAGTGGATACAGTCCAGAAGAAAAAGAGATTGAGGGTTCAGGTGAAAACAGAAGCATCAACACTTCAATTAGATGGAGACGGAAGGAAAACTGTCAGACACAGGATGGTCAGACTCACCCCTAGGACCAGAAGGTGCCGGACCTGCCATCTGAAGAACCTCCGCCACGAGAGCGTGTATGGATGCATCATTTGCAAAATCAACCTTTGCAAGAGGACATCCTGCTTCTGGGAATACCATGGCTACCCACCAAATACTCAAGGTTGGTCACTCCATTTGAAAATGGATCATTCAAATATGGTTATGAATCATTTTATCATCACTCATTTTTTTCTGCTTCTATTTTATTAGTGTATTGTGTGTGTGATAGCTCAATCATCAATCTCACCTCTTTTTACTACAGGAAACACAAAGGTTGGATTTGTTGAAGATGAAACAAGGTATTGTGTTAAGACACATTTTCACAAATCAAATTATATTGGTTTAGTCCAAAATTGGGTGTCCTCTGTAGTGACTCTGATTTCTTATACTTTTTTTTAATCATAGCAGAAGCAATCAGTGGGTCACTTCAGACCAGGAGGATGACATAGACCTGGGAATGGCCCCAGTTGAGGAGATGGACTCAGATACTGATGATGATAGTCAGTTTGAGGTCATTGGCGAGGAGACAAGTCATCAAAGAGAATCTAAACCTCCATTATTGCTGCCCATGCCAGCAGAGCCTCCTGATGAAACTCAAACAGAGCTGCCGGTGGTTAAAGACAATGCAGAAGTGCTCTCAGCACGCCAGCTGAGGATAGCTCTATTTGCCCTATGTAGTGGAATAAGCCACGCCTCAGCAGATTTCTCCACCCAACCCCAGCTCATACAAAAATGGCTGGCAGACAAAAGGAGGCAACTAATGCACGATAGCAAGGAACAAGACAGAGGTAAGGCAGCAGAGAGTCTTGTGGAATGGGTCTTATCCCAGCGTGAGCTGCAACAGCCTGTCAATGAGAGGAACCTCTTCCACAAGGCCTCAGAGATCCACAAACAGGGCGGCTTCAGCAGACCCTTTCGTATCTCCTACGACTGGGCTGTGGGCTTCATGCTGCAGCATAAACTGGGTCTGCGTCCCCCAGGCAGGGCCCCTACAGTCAGCCTCAGCCTGCCACGCTCCATGGAGAACAACATCAGTGATTTCACCAAGTTCACCTCGAAAATAATCCATGTCCACAAGATACCCCACACCGCCGTAGCAGCCATGGATGAGCTGTCTGTCTTTGTGGACTTCAAGTGGCTTGCAGACAAGACCAAGGTGGAGAAGCATGCAGCCCTCTGTATGGTTGGGAGTGGGGATCCTCTGTTCACTATTTACCTAGCTGCACTGGCAGATGGCACTTTGCTGCCCACCTTGGTCCTCACAAAGGAGCCGCTGCCTGACTTGGTCCCATCTAACCATGTCATACTGGTAGCGAAGCAAGAGTGCATGACCAGGGAAGATGACTTAGATCTATGGCTATCTCGGGTGTGGCAGCAGCACATGCCAGAAAAGAGCCATAGCAATAAAGCCATGCTAATCCTCGATGGCCATCGCGAGCACGTGTCTGACCACTTTCTGGGCACCCTCAGTGACAGCTGTACACTGCCGGCAGTTGTTCCTACCGGTTGTACCAGCCGTATTCAGCCTTTAGAGATGTGCATACGACCGATATTGCAACGCTTCCTGATTGCCCGCTGGGCCCAGCTGGCAACTGAGGATGGGCTGACAGGGGCTTCATGCAAAGATGTCGTTCAGCTGCTGACAAATTGGCTGGTGGAGGCTCTATCCTGCTTAGCTGGTCAGCCTGAACTGGTCTTGAAATCCTTCCTCATTACTGGGCTGCTCACTGAGCAGAAGGACCATGAGACCATTCAGAGCCTGGAAAATGTCCAGTCCATGCTGTTGACTTCTCTGACAGGAGTCTTGGTGGGGCCAGAGTTGGCTGCATTTGAGCAAGAGGATGAAGAGGATACACACAGTGAAGAAAGGGATTTAGGTGGGAAGGTGGATCATGTCTTACCACAGCCCCTTGTGGAAACGGATAAGGACAAAATTGAAGTTGAGGAGGACATGGATGAGGAAGATGTCGAAAAAACTGATGATGAAGATGAGGATGAGGACGAGATGGATGAGGATTAGTTAAAAGTATGACGATAACCATTTATATTGCAGTTGAGGACAAAACTGGGCGATGATCATTATAGTAAAACAATTTGGTGAGGTCAAGTAGCTACCACACAGCCCTAACAGCGTCCACCATAATAAAAACATATTGTTTTCCTCTCCGGCTCTCCTACTCTGCAACACTTTTTTCTAACTGAATCTGTTTCTCCAGGTAATTGGTCAATGTGCCATTGGGCACCCCAAAAAACTCAATGGACCCCATGCAAGTCTTACAGTATGATTATTTAATGTAATTTTGGGTCAAACGTTGGAAATGTCCCTCATACTTAATCTGTTGATGTGTGATAAATTAGTTCAAGCAATAAAGTATATTGCTTGAACCTGGCTGTTAATATTTGTAGGTGCTGTAAACACTTTTAATAAAGTATAATACAGTTGACATGTCTTCATGTTGATTTATGTTCTTCATAATTCCCTCATTGAGATGCCTGCAACAATAGGCCTATGTCTGAATGAAATTCGCTGTTGGATCACCATGTGACATATCTTCCTTTCAAACATGCACATTTAATTTAACATCAGACGACGTTGTGTCTAATGCTGTGTACTCAGCACAAGATAATCGGGCTGATTTTGGGCCGATTTCCCCCTTCCGACAATCCTAGGTAATGTCCCAACAGTATTGTCCCGATTATCTACAGATTATTTTATCAGATTTTCCCTTGGTGTGAGGTGTGTTAACAGTGACCGAATTTGCCCGGAAGAACGTCGGAGCCGCCCCGATCGCGAATCGTAAATAGTATTCAACATGTTGAATATTTACGATCAAAAATCCTGATGTGTGGGGGGAACCCCGAGGACAAACACCACACACTATGCAAAACGGTACAATCTATGATTTTTTTGTCCTCATGTTTGTGGTCTCACATTTTGAAAATCTTAAAAGATTTTTTAAAAAATTTAGTGTGTAGGCTTCTACCCAGTGTGTAGGCTTCTAACCTAGTAACGTAATTTTATCAGCCGTATCACAACTGTGCATAGCAAGTATCTCAATTGGCCGCCTTTGTAGGCTTCCCATCCAATCAGTCAAGTTAGAAAAGTCACTGGTGTTTTCTGTACTATTTTTCCCTTGGCTTAAAAAACAGAAATTCTTTACTTTTGATTGGATTGGCAAGGCGCTCCCATATGCGTTGATCAACTGTCAACACATTAGTAATACCCTATTCACTAGGGTATACCCTAGTGTACCCACATTTATCCCCTAGTGTACCCTAGGTGAATAAATGTGGGTACAACTTTTGGCCCAGAATAGAAGAAGGATGTCGTTTAATGCAATAGTGCGGTTTTGATTATCTGTCAAATATTGATCTCGGGAAAGTGGAGGGAACCAACCGCGGACCCTATCAAATCATGTCAGCTGCAGAAAAGGCAGTCGACAGCAAATCTTGTAGTATTATGTACAATTGAAGTTGCCAAAACACGCCCATATCTCCTTGGCCTAATTTTTACATGAACCACGCCTCATAAACGTCCTACCACTCAAACAGCTTCTACAAAAGCTACAACATTCCCATTTTCTCACTGGATGACACTGAGATCAGTTACGGACTGAACTTTGAACCTGGTTGAAGTGACTGCGGGATGGGTTAGTAGGCTATATGCCTGATTACTTCTACTTTGTTGTTAACGTAATAACTTAACCATTATGTATTTGTGCATGCATTAGTGGTTGTTTGGATGTTATACAAAGAAAATGTAGGCTAGTTCTTAATGGTAGAATGCGTAGATTTACTTTTGCATATCCTTCCCCCAGCTGCGAACGGTTTAGAAACTTCGAATACTTCTTCTCAGACTCGTTCATTTGGTTTTGAACTGTGCAGCGAAAGTTACTCTAAATGCAATACAATTGTAAATGGTTTAAACAAATGTAAAAAATATGTGGACAGATGGCATAAATGTGCTATAGAAGTTTGCTATATTTTTACGCCGAGATTACAACATAAAAGCCACTGCTATAGTATCATATGAAGTATAATTTATATATAATACTATAGAGATGCACTATCCTACTTACTGAGGCTTAATAATTGATGGAAAGGCAAACATGTATTTAATATTCAAACAATGTATCGTTTAAATGATAGACACATTGTTATTGCAACATATTTTTAGGGAGAATGTTAAAATATTGTAAAATATACAACATATCACAAAAATGTGGGGACTAACTGAGAAACTGGGCTTATCTATATGCAAACTTTCGACTGTAGTGAGAAAAACAACTGTTTTCCTGTTTATCTTAACAGCCAAGCGCCCATGTTGTGGTCCTGGCTACAAGAGCCCCCTGGATGCCATGAAGGGTGAGTGAAAACCCTGCACTTGTAGGTCGCACTACTGAGACCACTAAAGGCTTGAGTTAATTGCATATTGAAACATTTGACAAAGTTTTAAGATATTGAGAATGTTTAGTTATCATGGGTCTCCTGAAATAGGGCCTCGGGAGAAGATTGTGTATTTGCCCTGCATCTATCGTAACACAGACATCGAGAAACCAGATTACCTGGCCACGGTAGATGTGGATCCCAAGTCCACCACCTACTGTCAGGTACTAAAGTTTGTGATTTACATGCAACACTTTTCAAGCCTTTGGACATAATGCCCTGTGATGTGTCAGTTTGTGTTGTGACTGATGATTCATTTTCCATTTTTTGAGTCTGTAGAAGAAATCTTTAGTGACAATTGAAATATATTACAGTTTTAGTCACTTTTTGCATGAAAAAGTATGCAAATATAACTAAAAACAAACGAGAAATTGACCAGAAACTATAAAGTGTTTAGTCCCCTTGTGGATGCCCCCTGGCAGGTCATTCACAGGCTGCCCATGCCCAACCTGAAGGATGAGCTCCACCACTCTGGCTGGAATGCCTGCAGCAGCTGTTTCAGTGACGCCTCTAAGAAGCGCAATCGCCTCATCCTGCCTGCTCTCATCTCTTCGCGGATCTATGTTGTGGACGTGGGAACAAACCCCCGTGCTCCACGAATGCACAAGGTAACAAGTCAGGCAGTGTTTGGGTTTATGTTTGTCGTGTACTTTTTACGTCTGTTTTTTAGAATTCTAATGGTATTCATAGTGCATGCGCACTTGCATGTATCATTTTTTCGGATTTTCTCACAACCGAAAAGCATAAAAACAAAAATTACAAATCTTCTTGGCAACAATTTAGCCTTTTTTATCCACTTTGAATTCTACACATACTGTGTTGAGAAAGTTTAGATATATATTGTCTTTCTTTTTTAAGTTCCGAGAATACATTTCCCCAATCAAAAGTAATTTCATCTAAAACTGTTGATGTGCTCCCCTAGATAGTGGAGCCCACAGACCTTTTCTGGAAGTGTAACTTGGCCAACCCCCACACTACACATTGCCTGGCCAATGGCCAGATCATGATCAGCTGCATCGGAGACCCCTCTGGCAATGGAAAGGGTAGGAGAACCATCAGGAGATGGGATCTTTTGACTATATTGAAGAACATAACCACTTTATATCAGTGAGGTCAATCCATATACAAATTAGACAGCAGTAACCAACCCCCTGATTACCTAATGAGGCGTATGTGCTGTTGCTCCCAGGAGGATTTGCCTTGCTGGACGGTGAAACGTTTGAAGTGGTGGGTAACTGGGAACTTCCTGGGGAGGCTGCACCTTTTGGCTATGACTTCTGGTACCAACCTAGACACAATGTCATGATGAGCAGTGAATGGGGCGCTCCAAAAGCTCTCGCCAACGGCTTCAACCCGGAACATGTCAAAGAAGGTGCATGAATTGAAGGCTCTGTTTATAGTTGGGAAGTAGGCCAACCATGTGAAATATGAGAATACCAGTGTGAACATAAGAGACGGAATACAATCAAATAAAGCTGTGACCAAATATTGACTTACTAAATGTGTTTGTGTAGGTCTCTATGGCTCTTCCATCCACGTGTGGGACTGGACCACCCATAAGAAGCTGCAGACCCTGGACCTGGGGGAGGAGGGCTTGGTCCCCCTCGAGATCCGTTTCCTGCATGACCCTGCTGCTGCCGAGGGCTATGTGGGCTGTGCTCTATCAAGTACCGTCTTCCACTTCTTTAGGACTGAGGTGAGTGAGTACAGCACAGTTCACATGTCAGATCACTCTAAAGGGAACCACGGAACTAAATGATTAGATATACATTTTATATTTATGTTTTCTCTATTAAGAAAGGGGACTGGGATGCAGAGAAGGTCATCAAGGTTCCCAGGAAGAAAGTGGAAGGATGGGTCTTACCTGAAATGCCAGGTGTGTGTCTGCACATGCGTGCATACCAGATTTAGTTGCAGGAAGGCAATTTTGTGCTAGAGTTCATTGGTTTATCACAGGTTGAAAACTCTTTGATATATAGTTAATCAGCAGCACCAGAGATGATAGTGTAGATGTGTGATTTGTTAACCTATAAAATGCTGTTTGACTAAGTCTATGATTGATCTGTTTCAGGTCTGATTACAGATATCCTGATCTCTCTTGATGACCGCTTCATGTACTTCAGTAATTGGCTGCATGGAGATATAAGACAGTATGACATAACAGACAGGAAGAACCCTCGTATGACTGGCCAGGTGACATTCTGTTTTATAAACACTAGAATACCTCACTATGAACATAGAATACCACATGCCATGCTAAATACATTTTATACAAAAACGTTCGAAATAACGACTTAATAATGAAACAGTTATTGGAGTTAAAATGTTGAATTGGTGTGAAACTGGTTAAACTGGACTGTGATGCTGTACAATAAGTTTAAGATTGTAAGCAAGTAGTTGTGATTATGAAATTTGCCCCAGGCAAATTTATAGACACTGGTTAAGTTATGATTGTCAGACAATTTGCATCTTCTCTTTGTTGTTTCATGTTGTTTCCAGGTCTTTCTGGGTGGCAGCATCTTGAACGACGGGCCAGTCAAAGTCCTGGAGGATCCAGAGGATCAGAGCCAGCCCCCTCCACGCATCATCAAGGTCTGTATCTTTATATAATATAAACGTTTTTTTTGTGTGTGTCACTAAAGTTGATAAATAGCTGTGGTAAAATATGTAACTTACTGTATGTGTTTCCAGGATATTATATGCCATAGGTAGCAGGGTAGCAATTCTGACGTGTGTGTGTGTGTACACGTTTGTGTAAATCAGGGGAAAAGGGTGCAGGGGAGCCCCCAGATGTTACAGCTGAGTCTGGATGGGAAGAGGCTGTATGTGACCACATCTCTCTACAGCGCATGGGACAAGCAGTTCTACCCCAAAATGATTAAGTAAGACCCTCTATATTGTGTTTACCACCTAATATAAAACCCAGTTATTCTACTGTTTACTTTCTACGTACATTTCAGATTTAGGTCGAAGCTGATCTAAATACAAAACATCTGTCTCTTTCTCTCTCCCTCTCTGTAGGGAGGGCTCTGTTATGATGCAGATGGATGTAGACACAGCCAACGGTGGCCTCAAACTTAACAAAAACTTCCTGGTTGACTTTGGGAAAGAACCTGGAGGTCCTGTATTAGCCCACGAGCTCCGATACCCCGGTGGAGACTGCACCTCTGACATTTGGCTGTAATGTTAGTAACAGTAGGCCTAACCACCCTCAGAGAATAGATTGTTACTGTGGCCCCTTTTTACCAAATCTCTTGAAAAGGACAAAGCGTGTGAAAGGAGAAGCTTAATAGCACCTTCCCAGCTGGGTAGGGTAGGGTAGCCTGTCTGTCTGTCTGTTTCAGGCATGATTCGTACAGCCACTTTTCTAGGTCTGCTTCATGTGCAGGGTTTCCCGCAGCACTTTTCAGTTAAGGCTAAGCAACACACGCCTGCCGCCTTAACTACTGCCCCCCACTCCCCCGGTCTGACGGCAAACCCTACCACTTTAACTAACACATTTTCTGCGGAAAACCCTGATGTGCGTATATCTTTCTTCAAGCATACATTCCAAGTAACCTTATAATACGTGTTGTAGCACATTTCTCCACCAGGAAATTCTGAGTTTGTAACATGTAAACGTGTCCTTTGCAGTTGTTGTATGACAGGTCACAAATACCTGTTTCATGAAAATGAAATGAATTATCTGACTACAGCTGACTTTCTATAGAATCAATTAGTGCAAATTTTCACTGTGGTCTAATTGTCATTCCAAGGAAACTGGTTATTTTGCGATGTTTAATAAAATGGTTGCAGCTATTATTTCTGTAATATGTCAAAAAATTTGTTGCTAGGCTCTAGGCCACCTCTTGGCTTGTTGCTCACTCATTTGAACATCTCAGTTTGCTCAGAGGGGTGGATAAGTCGGTAGACAGTTCTTTAAAATATTGCAGAGAAATGGAGATAAAAGATTAATGTTTAAGTTATTTTAAAACAATAGCCAACTTCAAATGAATTCCACATGGTTTGTAGGTTATTGCATTGGGAATACTGTTGTCATCCACCCATATCTTAAAACCACTTAAAAATGTAACACATTTAAGTGAAGTAAGAAGTTCTGATACAGAACTCACCAGTGCATAGTAATGCAACTTTAGAGAGAATATGAGCTACAATATCAAACTGAAGAAAATGAATTATCCTTAACACTAAGAAAAAGTAAAGTACTGTCCCCCAACAGCTAGACATACACAGCCATGGATTTTCACAATCAAGGCAAAGTTGCATCCTTTGTTCCATCCATCCATCATCTTCCGCTTGTCCGGGGGTCGGGTCGCGGGGGCAGCAACCTAAGCAGGGAGGCCCAGACTTCCCTCTCCCTGGCCACTTCCACCAGCTCTTCCTGGGGGACCCCGAGGCATTCCCAGGCCAGCCGAGAGACATAGTCCCTCCAGCGTGTCCTGGGTCTTCCCCGGGGCCTCTTCCCAGTGGGAAGTTTCATGTCAAGGAACTGTTGTCTTACTCTGTAATAATACATCGATCTCAAGGCTTAACTCTCCTATTAGCCTTCAAAAGACCATAAATGTTAAATATCACAAAACCAGACAGCCCCATAATAGTTTTTAATGCAGAGTTCAAGGTGAAAAGTGTCTGTTTGAAACTGGATTTATTGTTTGAACCTTTAATGCTACACATTTTTATCCTGATTAATGTGTAGACAACAAGATACACGTGGTGGCACTGGCTTTGAATTGATGAACCATTACAAAACCCTGAACTGGGATTCAGAAATGATTGATGTGTCTGGTTGTTCTTTCGTTGGAATACATTTGTGCTTCTCCTTTTAGATCTTCAGTGAGATCTCACCTCTAAATTCTCTCACTTCACTTTACACCTCGCTCTGTCCCTTCCTTCAGTGTTTGACATAACAGTAGGTACTTGATGAAACTTTGTCTAAATCAGCCTTTCTTAGTCCTGGTCTCATAAAAAAAAATGGGGGATGGAAAATTGGGCTGAGCTGTAAAACAGTCTGTGTACCTGGACAAGGAATGCTATGAGCATGTGCCTGTGCAGTGTGAGGCAGACTAGACCAGTACTAGGAATTAGTTGCTAAATAGTTAGGGGTTTATTCATTCCTTTTTACAAAAATTGTTTATTAGGGAAACAACAATAGGTCCAATGAACAATAGAGTGGGTGCCAAATAAATTAAATTAAGAAAGTCCCAACATTGTCTCATCCTATCTGACCTCATTTATATATCTCACCAAACAAGCCCCTAACAAGCCCCTACCTGGCACCCAACTGTGAACTAGCCTACTGCCACTATACGAAACCCAAACCTGTGTGATTTAATACCCAAGAGCTAAAACTTCAGCTCTTACATTTAGTAGACACTCTTATCCAGAGTGACTTACAGTTAGTACAGGGACATTCTCCCCAAGGCAAGTAGGGTGAAGTGCCTTGCCAAGGACACAACGTCATTTTGCACGGCCGGGAATCGAACCGGCAAACTTCTGATTAATAGCCCGACTCCCTAACCGCTCAGCCATCTGACCCCAGCTCTTCCTCTGTCTAACGAGCATGGAACATCACAGGATGTCAACAACTAGCTAAATCTGCCCTGTTGGTGTGTAAAAGGACAGACAGGTCTTTGTTCGTTGTTTTGCAAGCAATTTAAATCTTTGATTAAACAGTGATGTATATACCAGGAATTTATTTATATAAAATGGTAAACAATAATTATTAAAGGAGGTGGCCTATAACAAACTTGAATACTGGACAGAGGGGAGAATAATAGTGTTGGTGCCAAACACATGAAATTAAGAAAAGCCCCTCATTGTTTCCTCCTAGCTGGCCTAAGTAGCATTACTCACTATACCCTAGCAAGGCCGGCTGTGAACTAGCCTAGTGTCACTAACAAAACGCTCAAACCTGCCTGATGTAGATGTAGGCCCATGGGTGTATTAACTGCCAACCTTGTCTTCTCCTGGGATAGCTACAAGGATGGCGGACAGTGGGGAATTGATTAACACGATCGCCAAATGCTCAAATCCACAGAGGACATCAAAAGTGGTTCAAAGCTTGGCAAGGTAACAGGTGTTTTCGCATCTACATCAGCGGTGGCCTCTGCAGCAACGCCTTCAGCCAAACACGCACCTTACATCACTTTAATTGTGTTAGTGGCCGTACTCTGTAATTATCAATAGGGAGACAACAACACATGGGGCCACTGGACAGTGGAAGCCAAAGAAATTACATCAAGAAAATTATCACGCAATCTAATCCCAGCTGGCCTAATTGATAGATCTAACTAAACCCTAACAAGCACCCACCTTGTCTTTTCCCAAAAGTACACGGAGTGGCACCTTCCTGTGAACTAGCCTACTGTCACAAAGACCAAACCTGCGTGATGTATATGGAACCCCATGGGCATTTTACCTGCCAACTTAGTCCTCCTCTGGGCTAACTACAAGCAAGGTGGACAGAGGTGAAGAGATAAACACGATTGCCACAAATGCTCAAGTCAACAGATGACAGTAAGTAGGGCTGTGCTATGTGGACAAAGGAAACAATTTCCCAATTATTTGTATGGTCATTACGATTCTATTTGTGATGATCATATTAGTCAAGATGTTTACGTTAACTTTTTTTCAATATTAGCTGCTTTAATAATGTGCCCTAACAGAAATACTGAAGTTTTCTGCAATACTAAATGAATATAATCTTTGACACTGGTCTTCCAGAAATGATTCATTCAGGAAAGTTGGAATCACAGAGGTAGCAATTAGTGCACCCCCAAATATAAAAAAGAATATGGACCAACCAAAAGCTACATCCTAAGCCAACTAAAGCACACTTAAGAATATTTTGCCACAATAATGTCAAGCAAGCAACAACATGCAGCACCAAAACCATCCAGCTACACAGTAATAAGTATGCGCATGGACCCTGGACTAGCCCTCATTATCTTACAATACAAAAATAATTAGGGTCTATTCATTCTAATATATCAAAATGGTAAATATTAATAATTAATAACAATTGACGGGTACACTGGACAAAGGGGAGCACAAATGGCCAAAGAAACGAAGGCTACTAATGAAGATTCTCAAGCGGTCTAATCCCAGCTGGACTAACTGATGTAACTGTTCCCTAAAGAATATGGAGTTGCACCCAGCTGTGAACTTGCCTAGTGTCACTATATAAAGACTAAACCTGCGTGATGTACATGCAATCACATGGATTCCTGCCAACTTCATCCTCCCTTTATTTATTGTCCCTAAAGACAATAAATAGCTGTTTTGGAATATATAACATGCTGTATGTTGTCCCAGTGTATTCTAGGTAAACTGGGTACAATTTCTGACGTGTGTGTGTGTGTGTCTGTGTGAGCGTGTATGCACATGCAGGGAAGCCCCCAGATGTTATAGTTGAGTCTGTATGAGAAGATAATGTGACCACTTCTCTCTACTATGCCTGGAAAAAGTTATACCTCCAAAATGATGAAGACCTTGTAGATTGCGTTTACCAGTTAATAATAATAACTGGGGATGTTGCTGTTTACTTTCTGCATATTTTCAACTAATAAGTATAAAATAAAAATAAATTTTGATTTTGGTCTAAACTGGTCTACTTACAGAACATCTCTCTGTCTCTTTCTCTCTGCCTGGCTCTTTTTGGATGCAAATTGACGTAGACGTCTCCAATGGTGACATCAAGATGAAGACGACTTGCTGGTTGACTTTGTGAAAGAACCTGGAGTACGGTGTTCATTTTAGGACATCCTCAGATCTCAGACTCATGTGTTAGACTCAAACGAAAAGGCGTCAAGTCTCAGACCAAAAGTCGTCAGACTCAGGCGAAACGGCTTCAGTCTCAGAAAAGCCTGTGTCGTTCTCAGACAAAACGCTCTCAAACCAAACGCCGTCATTGTGGAGGACCAAACCTGCCATATTTACAAATGAATGAATGAATAAATAAATGTCCACATCCATGCATTTAGACAGAAATAAACGAATATATGTATTAATTAATGCACAATTGTCAATCAATAGTTACATATATTTTACATTTATGTATGTATTTATTTTTGTATTCATTTATTGATTGATTTATTGATTGATTTATTGATTGATTTATTGATTGATTTATTGATTGATTTATTGATTGATTTATTCATTCATTGTTCCCAATATGATAATGAGAGGAGGCCAGTAGGCGTGGAAACTGACGTTCAGACATTGCAATCAATCCAGAGCCATAGATTCAAGCTAGCTAACGCCTGGGACACACTGGCTGCGAAGCGGATATCGTTTTTATGGACAACATAGCCTACATGGCCAGGCTGGCCGACCTCGTTGAAAACAAAGATTTAATTCACCATATGATATTTGGGTAAACAAACATGTTATAAAGAATTGACTACGTTAGTTGTGGGCTTTCATTTAACACCCAACTTCTCTACGCTGACCGGCCAACCATGTGTTTACCCCGATAAAAACGAGAAAATACCCGAAAGCTGAAATTGATTTTAAAAATGTGTGATTCACACAAAAGAGGGAGTGTGGAAGCTGAACTGCATCATCTAACAAGCTAAGAGCTTAAATAGCCTACAATGGCGGGAGCAGCTGAAAGCTGAACTGTTAAACAGAAGAAGTAGGCTAGCTAGTCATAACAAGAATATTATAGTTTTAACAGCTGAAATTATAGTTGGGGTAGTAATAGCTGTAGCCTATCATTGAGTGCGTTTACTCGGCTTTCTTAGTAGGATTCAATGTGTTGATTGAATGAAACATACAGTAGTAGGGCCGATACAGGAAGACACGGCGACACTTTGTTGCAGAAGGATGATGGTGCAAGTTTTGTCCGTGGAGCATACAACGATTAATAAAAAAGAATCATGTAGACGCGTTTATTGAGTAATCGCATAACTAATTACACATGTAAACAGAGTAATCGTATTATTGGCATAAACCGACAATTGCTAGTAATCGGGTTTCTCATGGTCAAGTAAACGCACCAATCACCTGTGTGAGAGACTG
Organism: Osmerus eperlanus; assembly: GCF_963692335.1. NCBI lineage: Eukaryota > Metazoa > Chordata > Actinopteri > Osmeriformes > Osmeridae > Osmerus > Osmerus eperlanus. The sequence continues at coordinate 11,819,141 of NC_085024.1, forward strand.
AGTGGTGCGTGTCTGTGTTACGGTGATGGTGCAGCTATGATTGCTAACGCGCTGAGGGTAGAGAATAACAGAAATGTAGCTAGAATCCACACCTCAAACAAGTTAACCTAGACGCAAAACTGTACGTCCAATCCCAAAAATAAGGATATTTTCCGAGACCCAAGACTGCCGAAACCAGAGATATTCTTTATATGTCTGTGCAGTCAGAAATACGACTCTACCTGCAGTTTCAAAAACGTGTTCCTTTTGCTTTCCTGGTGCGTGTTTGTTTGGTTGCCACGGTGATGGCGCAGCTGTGATGGCTAACGAGCTAGGCAGAGAGAAAAACGAACATTTACCTAGCATCCACACCTCAAACAAGTTGACCTAGACGCAAAACTATACGTCCAATCCAAAAAATAAGGATATTTTCCGAGACCCAAGACTCTGCCGAAACCAGAGATGTCCTTTATATTTCTGTGCGGTCAGAAATACGACTCTACTGGCAGTTTCAAAATCTTGTTCTTTTTGCTTTCTCTGACGATTTTGTCACCAGATTTGCATTGGTCTCTATGGGGCGAGAGTTGGACTTTGTCTCGCTTTCGTGGGGCTCTGAACAAATGTGTACGTCTGTTGGATTCAACAGACAACTGTCTACGACCAGCACAACATTAGCTATCTATTGATCCAAAAACGAAGCATGAAGAGCGAAAATTGTGGCAATGCTGGCAAACTAGAAATATTTTTTCAACGACATCCGAAGCTGCCCTCCACTCTAAGTAAGCGTTTCAGTCTGCACTCTAGGGTTTCACGTAAACATCCATGTAAATCTCAGAAACGGCTTTAAAAAGTCATGAAACATAATCAGTGATATTGAAAAAAGTTGAATAGATATCAAAAAGATGAATTATTTAAAAATAGTTTAGGGTTTTGTCAACATTTTAAAGTTTAAATGGTGGCTCTAGCTGAAAGATTGAGGAAGAAGAAGGATTTGGAAGTTGAAGAAGTTTAAAGAAGTTTGAGAGGATTTGAAAGAAAACTCCATTGGAAACCCATGTTAAAAATATTATGAATATTGATTTATATTAATTCAAGCATAAGAGGTACAAAGCTGAAAAGTCATAGCATCCATGGCCTGAAACTGCTGAATTTTTTGATAGCTGAACGGTTTTAATAGCTGAAGATTTGAAGGCGCTGAAAGGTGTCTTGGAAGAAATAGAAGAAGTTGAATAAAGATTCAAAGAACAATACTTGAATCTTTATTGTTGGAATGCTGCTTCAGCATTCCAACAATAAAGATTCAAAGAACAATACTTGGAATGCTGAAGCAGCATTCCAACAATTAGCCTGTAGCCTATGCCATGTTTATGTACCATGTCAGCTTTACATGTATAAAAGGAAAGCTCAGAGAAGGTGAAAGGCTTGGTGACCGGCATGGAGAAATGCGCGTCTAGTGTCAACAGCATCGCGTCATTTGTAGCAGATTGTGGCGCTTCAGGGCGCTTCGCAGCCAGTGTGTCACAGGCGTTAGCTAGATTGAATCTATGGCTCTGGATTGATTGCAATGTCTGAACATCAGTTTCCACGCCTACTGGCCTCCTCTCATTATCATATTGAGAACAATGAATGAATGAATGAATAAATGAATGAATAAATGAATGCATAAATGAATAAATGAATACATAAATGAATACATAAATGAATACATAAATGAATGAATGAATAAATCTATCAATAAATGAATAAATAAATGAATACATAAATGAATACATAAATGAATACAAAAATGAATACAAAAATGAATACATACATAAATGTAAAATATATGTAACTATTGATTGACAATTGTGCATTAATTAATACATATATTCGTTTATTTCTGTCTAAATGCATGGATGTGGACATTTATTTATTCATTCATTCATTTGTAAATATGGCAGGTTTGGTTCTCCATAATTGTATGGATCTACAGCCAAATATATATATATATATATTATTTTAAGTGTCTATAGCAACAAAAAAAATCTGAAATGGTCATGGCTGTATTGTTTTAAAAACCCAATAATATTTTTGATCAGTAAGGCCGCAAACATTGGCTGAGTAGCACAAATATGAACATCTCACAACGGCTAAACATGACAGGTAGTAAACTTAAGATGTGTATTATTTGCACCAAAATAAAAATGTAGGAATAAAAAATACATAGGCCTATTTAACTATCGGAATCAGAATTTGGTTTTATTCGCCATGTAGGTTTACACAAACACGGAATTTACTGTGGCCGGAAGGTGCAAACAATAAACATAGGCTATACGGATCTTCAATGAAAAAGTAGAAAAGTAGCCTACAGTAGACTAACTAATCCTAAGAACTAACAATCTAAAAAATAACAATTTAGAAATTATAAAATATAAATAAAACATAACAATAAAAATAAGAATATGAATGGCAATAGCGCAAATAAGGTGGCTTGTGTGTAGTGCAGCAGGTGTCGGATGGACTAATAATAGATAATAGTTAAATGTCAGTGGGAGTCCTTGGCCTTGTTGAAGAGGCCAGTAGCGGATGGAAAGAAACTGTTCTTGTGGCGTGAGGTTTTGGTCCTGATGGACCGCAGCCTTCTGCCGGAGGGGAGTAGCTGGAACAGTGTCCAGGATGGGAGGAGTCAGCCACAATCTTCCTCGCTCGCCTCAGGGTCCTCGAGGTGTGCCGGTCCTCGAGGGTAGGCAGATTGCAGCCAATCACCTTCTCAGCAGCGCGGATGATACGCTGCAGTCTGCTCTTGTCCTGGGCAGTGGCAACAGCGTACCAGATGGTGATGGAGGAGGTGAGGATGGACTCAATGATGGCTGTGTAGAAGTGCACTATCATTGTCTTTGGCATGTTGAATTTCAGGTGCTTTCTTGATGAAGAGCTGATTTTCAGTGTTGGCATGGAATGTCTTTTTGTGACTATATTTACTTAGTCCGAATAGTAAGCTACTGCTGTCTCACCTGGCCCCGAGTCTTGACCAAATCCCTTGGAATGTACAGCATGTGAAAGAACAAGCCTACTAGCGCCTCCCACTGGTTGAAGCAGGAAGGAAGCATCTTGATTTTCATTCAGGCATGATTCGAACAGCTACTAGGACTTATTGCTTTTAAGCTTATTTCTTAATTACATGTCTGGCACGTTACATGTCTGGCACCCCAGTTATGCTAACAGTAAGATAACATAGCATGAACTTCTTGTAAATTTTGTATTTTTAACTGTACGAAAACCAGTTATATGTTTAAAACTTTTCCTTGTGAAGGAAAGCACATAACCACAGCTGACCCCTTATATTGATCAATGAGTTGAGTTATAATTATGATCTAGTTATAATTCTAAATTAACTGGTTGTTTTGTGTTGAAATTCAACTGTAACGGAAGAGAGCTGAATTGTAGCTAGGCTATAGAAAGGGCCCCTCTTGGCATGTCACTGACTTCTCTCAATTTACCCCGAGTAGTGGTAAAGTCGGGAGACAGCTTTTCGAAATGGATCCGAGAAGTTTGAGATAAAAGATAAACCTCAAAACTCACCGAAGACATTTTAGGTAGGCTCCATCTTACGACATATACAGTAGATAGTCTTGTTAGGTTCTCAAAGACCGACCAGGCTGAAGGCAACAAGTTAGTGTTGTTGTTGTTGTGCAGCTAGCTACTGCTAGCTAGAGCTAACTAGTCTAGTTGAGTAAACTATCAACTACTGTAGTTAAGTAAATGCGAATGGTTGCACGTGTAAATAAGGGCCATAATATACATGTGTGTTGGCAAGCATTTTCTTCCTCTTGTAAGAAACTAACTGGGTACTAAAGACTAGATAAAGCTACCCTTGCAAGTTAGCTACTTATGCTAGGCTAGCTAGCATGAGTGCTAGTGCAAATACAATTAATACTAGTTTGCCGTTTTGATAGTACTGACACTAGCTTGTTGCCAGTCAATAAGGTTATTTAGAAGAATGTTAGAGCTAACTTCAGAAGCTACTTTCCGCTATTTCAAAGGTACTTCTAAGTCCGATCTTATTCCATATAAATGTAAAGATGGCTTTACCAACATGGCTAGTGCTAGCTCTAACTAGCCCACCAGTTAGCTGTCTAGCTAGAACAGTTGCTAGTTGTTAGTGCAGCACAACTACTAGTTGTGCTGCACTAACAACTGCAGTTTAGCCAAATAGTAAACGAATCTTCGACTACTTATTTAAACTCGATGGTTAGAGCTACATGCCACCTAAACGTATGTTAATTTACTAAGATAGCGATCTATAAGTTTCATGAGTAATTTATGTCTAGGTTAACTACTGACACTGGTCAGCATGGAGTTCTCGGTCATTTAAACGGATTCATGGAAAACAGAATAGAAAAGGTAGGTCAACCACGATATGTTTAAACTTGCAAATTTGTACACAGTCACGATTAAAAAAAGAAAAACTTAAGTGCATAGTTATGCAACTTTATAGAGCGTATAAACTAAAATTTTAGACTGAGCAAGTTGAATACGGGCCGAAGTTGTTGGATGCTTGTGTAGATGTGGTATGTGCTGCTTGACAGCAATGAGCTTGCCCCTTATTCTAACTTCATCTCATTTCCTTCTGCTCTTACCTAATTTAGTTGGCCTCCTCTTCCTTTGGCCTGTGGTCTCGGTAGTGCTTCTAATCTGCTCAATGGGATTAGGGAATGGATTGTCGTATGGTGACATGCCTGGCACATATTGGGACAAGCTCTCTTTCACTGTTTACCTGAAACATGCTCAAACACACACTGAAGGGTTGGTTATCACATTCAGAAGTGAATGTGTATAAGTTTAAGTAAGTTGTGCAGAAAAAACGGACTGCTCATTATGGCAGTGTTTCATATGCCAGACAAGGTTTCTGACTGATAAGTCTAGTAGGGGCCAAAGAGATGTTTGGTGTGACCTGTTTACAACTAGGGATATCGGACAGTTATTGTAGTGTTAGAATACCATTCTTTTGTTTTTGTTACTCTGTGTCTCTCTCTCGCGCACATTCATATGCAAGTTATTTGTATGTCTGTCAAGGTCTGCTGTACTTGTAGCCTGTTATACTTGTTTTGTTCTTTCCACATTCCCCCTATGTCTGTCTCACTCTGTGTGCACAGTAACTCTTTTAAGCTTCTTTACTGTATTTCTCTGCCTCTCTTGTGATATAAAGAAATAACATGGACATGTCCCTGACATCTCTCCCTCCTCCACCAGTGGCTGTGTGGAGCGGTGAGCAGGCATGATGGGTGACACAGAGCTTGAGCAGCCACTGGCTCAGCAAGAGGAAGAAGAGCAGCTGCAGAAACGGAGTCCCTCCTCCACAGCCTCCCCCTCTGTGTCCATCTCCTCCTCCCCTTCCCTCTCTCTGCCCTCCTCCCCTTCCTCTGGCCCTCACCACCAGCAGGCCCTCAGCCTCACCCCCAGCCCCAGCCCCGGAGAGGGTCCACCCGCACCCAGCCCGACTCTGGATGTCATATCAGAGGGTGTCGGAGAGCTGAGCCTGGTTATTGACCCTGAGGTGGCTAAGAGGGCCTGCCATGAGGTGTTGCAGAAGGTCAAGCAGCTGAAGGGTGACGGCGACGGGTCGGGGTCCGAGAGCGGAAGCGGTGCGACGGATCATGCGCAAGTCAATGGTACCGGGCACGCGGACACCTCCGTGGATGGCCTCACGGGTATCATTAAATCAGCGAAGATCCGTGAGGAAGAGGATGCCGAGGCGGCAGGCTCTGTGAAGAGTGCCCGGCGGCGCCAGCGCCACAATCCCTCAAAGCAGTCGTGGCTGCTGCGTCTGTTTGAGTCGAAGCTGTTCGACGTGTCCATGGCCATCTCCTATTTGCACAACTCCAAGGAGCCTGGCGTGCAGGCCTACATCGGCAACCGCCTGTTCAGCTTCCGGCACGAGGAGGTGGATTTCTACCTGCCACAGCTGCTCAACATGTACATACACATGGACGAAGATGTAGGAGATGCCATCAAGCCCTATGTGGTGAGTTTGGGACCGCACTTAAAGTAAACGGCATGTCCCTGATATCTGTGTCAAGGGTGAGTTTATGTTCTGATGCTCCAGTGTTAAGTTTCATAGGGTGTACAGCCTACTAAACACACAGAAGCAGAATGGGCCTGTTTTTTGCAAGTGTCTTAGTGGTTTCATTCGTTTACTCCGCAGCCGGTCGCAATTAGTATTTCATTTTCGGCACGATACATGATCAAATCCCAAAAGAGCCCAAACCACGTTTTTCAGAGGCACATCCGCTTTCGTTTTAAGATCCCACGTCGGCTGTCTCCGCAGGTTCACCGCTGTCGTCAGAGCATCTCCTTCTCGCTGCAGTGCGCCTGGCTGCTGGGGGCCTACTCCGACGACATGCACATCTCCACGCAGCGCCACTCGCGCGGCACCAAACTCCGCAAGCTCATCCTGTCCGACGAACTGAAGCCGACCGGCGCCCGGGCTCGCAGGGAGCCCCTGACTCTGACTCCCTTCTGTCCCGTGGCGCCCGCCGGCCCCTCCTTGCACGTGCACGGGCTGGGCGGCGAGCACAGCCTGTCACCCTCCAAGCGGACGCACCAGCGCTCCAAGTCGGACGCCACGGTCAGCATCAGTTTGAGCAGCAACCTGAAGAGGACGGCCAGCAACCCCAAGGTGGAGAGCAGCCAGGATGAGGTGAGCGCTGGTGCTGAACGCACCCCACACCGTGGAGGGGGATGTTTTCACTTGACTCATGTGTTACTGCTGTGGAAGAAATCTGGGATTGCTTATGTGCTCATATTAATCACGATCGATAAATCGGCTACTGCCTTATCTGGTCATGATTCCGATGCTATTAACATAGTCACATATTGTATTTGTACTGTGATGTCTCCGTCTGCCTATAAGAAACCTCAGATTTCTTATACACTACCCATTCAGAGATCAGTAGTAGTCTTTTGTGGAAAACGATGGACAGTGTGCATTTATTTAGAAACTGCAGTGTTGCATCATACCTATATGCATGCTGCTGCCTGAACACTGGTTCTGTACAACACTGACACCCTGTGGTCCAAAGCTCTGTCACATGATGAAGGGACCTCCACTTAAGCCAGAGTTAGTCAGATGACAAACCACTGCGTGCCTGTGCTACAGATCGACCATGATGGCGGTCCTGCAAGTAAAACCCTTCACTTAAATTCTGAATTTAGCCTATGACTGCTCTGGATGGACATAAGGAATCAAAGACAGGAAAATATTTGAATAGGAGTTTGTGTTTTGTCCACCACTGGGAATGAGAAGACTCTTTGTACATCTATAGTTAATACTGTGTCTATCTGCGCACGCCCTTGAAAGTGATAAGCTGTCATTATGTAAGAGTATATGCTGATCTCTGATCTTGTGTATATGTAATTAAACTGTGATTTAGGATTACTCCTACCTGGTCTTCACTGGCTTTCAACCAATCAGACCCACGGTAGAACAATAAAAATGAAAAACGACCTGAAATATTTCAGGGGTCACAGAAATAGAAGAGCCCATCATCATTAGCACTGTCAGTTTATTTTGCTTTCATTGCGACAGCAGAAATAAACATTGGTTGAGAGAAAGCATGTCCCTGGCCTGTATTTTGGTAAAAATTGGAACAGGGCATAAAAGAGAGATTGTTTGCTCTTAGTGTCTAAAACAATTATTAATAATTAATGTAGCTAACGGGTTATAGGTAGAAGCACTGGCATTGAATTCATGAACCATTACAAAACTCTGAACTGGGATTCAGAAATGTTTGATGTTGGGTTGTCCTTTCATTGGAAGAGCTCTGTGCTTCTCCTTTTTAGATCTTAAGTGAGATCTCACCTCTCTCTCTTCACTTCTCACCTCGCTCTGTTTCTTCCAGTCTCTGGCTGTAGATGTCATGTGAGCCTTGGTCGAATGAGTTAGTGAGAAGAAGTAATTAAAGAGTTTGTGAATTCAGAAGCTGCATCAAGCAATTTGAAGGCAGTTCGTGGCAGTCCGTGATAGCTCAGTGGTTAAAGACCAACCGCATCACAGAAATGCTTAACATTTACATCTGACCTTTTCATTTAGCAGGTGCTTTTATCCAAAGTGAAATACAAATGGTGCATGTAGTAAAGTAAGTACAGCAGATAATCAAGGACTAAAATGCACAGTATAGCAATTCTAAATAACAGCAGTACCAACAGCAGTTCTGTAGTTGGTGCCTAGGAACGGTCTGTATTTTCGCCAGACACAGTGCGCTGTACAGGGTCAGGAGGATGACACGGCACTGAGAACTCGCTGCCCTACCCTGAGGGGATTAAACAGAGGAGATTTGTCTTATGTGATATTGGCTCTCATCCCAACGCTCTTCAGGGCAGGATGACTTGGCATTCAGTATGCATCCTTTCCACAAGCAGTGCTTCGCATTTCCTCGCGACTTGTTGGGTTATAACCTCCATAAACTCCAAAGTCCGAAACTTCACCTTTTTAGTACATAAAGCTTTACCAGTGTCTTACCTGATTATGAAATACACAAATTTGGTCAGCCCTCGCTATTATCAACCCCGTTGATCTCAGTCAATGCCTAAACATCTGGCGCCCTGGTGCCCTTTCCTGGCGACGATGACCTGGTGTCTTCATCCTGTTCTCCGCCCCTCACCTCACACCGTAACTAAGACCTCTAACTCCTGACCGTCTCTAGGATTCGAGCTCCAGCTCGACTGAGAGTCTCCACCAGGAGGCTGGGACAGTAAGTTTACCGCCCGTCATCACCAGCGCTCCCTGTGGTGCTTTGTGTGATACCAGCCGTTTCCACTGGCAGCTAAGGGTCATGGGTTCAACTGCGCATGGTGGGGATTTGTAAGCATGTTCCTGTGTGGGCTGTTAAGAAGAAGGAAAACGAAAAAAAATTGGGACTGTTGATCTTTGGAATTATTATTGGTATTACCCACATTAATTGTCATGCTTATAAATCTCCACTCTTCTGACAGATTCTATTTTTTTTTCCTGTAATTGAAAATGTCTTGTGTTTTTTTGGGGTCAAATTTCTGGTATTGCAGGTTCTGGTGTTCTCTGACTTTAATGTCTGTCAACTGTGAACTTCTTCCTGATGATTGAAGCTTTAATGCTTTCGTTTACTTAAACAATTGTTGAAGTTATATTCTTTTCCGTATTAATGGTTGTGCAGTTTCAACTGAATTATTTGGTGTTTGTGTCAAGTTTGGTAACAAAGTGATTAACAACAGGCCTTCTTAGTAAGGTGGCCTTCCAGGTTTGTCCATTGTTTAACTTGGAATCAACTATTGCAGCTCCTCAATAATTTATGGTTATTTGCTGAATTAATTGCTCACGGGGGGGTCTGACTTGCTTCACATTTGGTCAAATGGGGAAAAGGTGGGTTTTGTCGAGACCTGTTGGCCAAGTCATTACAATTACAGTTTTATCTCTCACAGTATGAACAATTACACCAGGTCAATTGTTGGTCCAATGACATTCTGTGGAGCATCCCTGACATCATACATCTCACATCAGCCTTTTTCATCCTCCCTTCCTTGCAGCCTGTGCGCCTGACGCCCCAGAGAGAGTTCATCAAGTCCCTGATGGGCATCGGCAAGCGCCTGGCCACACTGCCCACCAAGGAGCAGAAGACCCAGCGTCTGATCTCGGAGCTGTCGCTGCTCAACCACAAGCTGCCCGCCCGCGTCTGGCTGCCCACCGCCCCCTTTGACCACCACGTGGTGCGCGTGCCGCACACGCAGGCTGTGGTGCTCAACTCTAAGGATAAGGTGAGGGAGGACACACACACACCCCTGCAACATCCAACATTTGACCGCTCATAAAGTTTTAAACCCTGGTGTTTGTCCCTCTCCAGGCCCCGTACCTCATCTACGTGGAGGTGCTGGAGTGCGAGAACTTTGAGATGTCCAACGTTCCCGTGCGGATCCCGGAGACGCGGATCCGCAGCACGCGCTCGGTGGAGAACCTGCCGGACTGCGGCATCACGGCCGACCAGCGGGCGGGGAGCTTCTCCACGGTCCCCAACTACGACAACGATGACGAGGCCTGGTCAGTGGACGACATCGGGGAGCTTCAGGTGGAGGTGCGTCTCACTGGAGCGACCAGACCGGTTTGGCATTTGTCGCTAATAACGCTCTCCGTTCGGCTCTAATGCGACTGTGGACTTCTTCTGTTTATTTTTTCAGCTCCCCGAGATCCACACCAACAGCTGTGATAACATCTCCCAGTTCTCAGTAGACAGCATCACCAGCCTGGAGAGCAAGGAGCCCATCTTCATTGCCGCTGGAGATATAAGGTACATGTGTAGATAAGGCTTTGCTCGAAGAACACAGAGCTATGCGACTGAACACATCTTGTCACAGTGTTTGGTTTCATGCGCCTGACAAGCTCCTCGGGTGTTTCAGAAAAATCCTTTAGATTTAGAATCCTTTAGGTTTGCCTCAGGATGTGCATTTCTTAAAACAAAACTTTCTCTTCCTGTCACTTTGTTGCTAGGCGCCGTCTGTCGGAGCAGCTGGCTCAAACCCCCACCACGTTTAAGAGGGACCCCGAGGACCCATCTGCTGTGGCCCTCAAAGAGCCTTGGCAGGAGAAGGTCCGGTGAGTACTGACTCCCTCCTGGAGGGCCAAGCGGGCACTGTGCTGCAATATGGGAGACTGCTTAACACTTATCACTGCACACTGAAAACAGAAAGACTTCCTTTCATTCAGTTGTGCAATATGGATTGACACATCTGAGTATTGTATTTCAAATTTCTTAATTTTTATTTCTCCTGTTTCCAGAGACAAGTCTTGTGTAATTCTTATAAAAGAATGTTTTTAGAATTTGAAGTTTTTTCACGATATCTCATCTCCTTTTCATCTGGCAGGCGGATAAGGGATGGCTCCCCCTATGGTCACCTCCCTAACTGGCGCTTGCTGTCCGTCATCGTCAAGTGTGGCGACGACCTGCGACAGGAGCTCCTGGCCTTCCAAGTGCTGAAACAGCTGCAGGTAGATGCTGTACCCCACCTCAGCCCTCAGCTAGGCCTGCAGGCAGATACTGTACCCCACCTCAGCCCTCAGCTAGGCTGGGGTTCCTTGATATAGATAAGCTACTGCTTCTGGGGCTGAAGCTCTCGATATGCCAAGGGAAAAAATATGTTAGCCAATGCTATACTATGCTATGTCCCTGCTACATATCAATAAGCTGAGAAAGGCATCCTTTTTTGACCCCCTCTGTGTCTGTCCATCCTCCAGAGCATCTGGGAGCAGGAGCGCGTGCCCCTGTGGATCAAGCCCTACAAGATCCTGGTGATTTCCTGCGACAGCGGCATGATTGAGCCCGTGGTCAATGCCGTGTCCATCCACCAGGTAGCCCTGTCCCTCACCACAACCGGTTCATTCACATGCTTTTCATATTTGGTTTCCTTTCAAGCCTCTCCTCTTCCTCTTGTTTCACTGGATCTTATGGGACCCAGTTTTCTTCACGAACTCCGAGTGCTTGTTTAAATTTTTTTGATTCCGCACGCGTTGTTTCCTTGCGTGCTCAGGTGAAGAAGCAGAGCCAGCTGTCGCTGATGGACTACTTCCTGCAGGAGCATGGCAGCCCCACCACAGAGGCCTTCCTCACCGCCCAGCGGAACTTCGTCCAGAGCTGCGCCGGCTACTGCCTCATCTGCTACCTGCTGCAGGTCAAAGACAGGTGAGATGGCGTGTTTTCTAAGAGCCACTTTCCTCTCTTTTCAGCTGTAAATTGTACTTGTTTTTTCCTCTTTCTACTGCCTGCATCTCTTTTATTTCCTTGACCCCCCCCCCCCCCCCCAGGCACAATGGGAACATCCTATTGGACGCGGAGGGGCACATCATCCACATAGACTTCGGCTTCATCCTGTCCAGCTCGCCGCGCAACCTAGGCTTTGAGACCTCCGCCTTCAAGCTCACCAGCGAGTTTGTGGACGTAAGTCACATGACCGGCATGGGAACGTGCCTTCTCTGTGCTGTTTCTCTGCCACCCTCTTCTGACCCTGCGGTTTCTCCGTTTCTCAGGTGATGGGAGGTCTCGATGGAGACATGTTCAACTACTATAAGATGCTGATGCTGCAAGGCTTGATAGCTGCGCGGAAACACATGGACAAAGTCATCCAGATAGTGGAGATCATGCAGCAAGGTAGGCTCTGCTCTATCCCCTTCTGTCTGACTTGAATACACATGGGGATATGGATGGGGGGACGGGACGACAAACGGTCTGGTTACTATTATCCAAGCCAAACGTTCATCTTCTGACCTTCCTCTCGTTGGCCTTCCCTGTTCTTTTCCCACCACGTACCACATGTCCACCTCTGTCCAAATCCTATCCACTCATCTGTACCCCTTTCTACACCCTGGCTTTAATCACCACCTCTGTCCCCAACTCATCTCAACCTTCTCCCTCTCCCCAAATCTCCACCCTTTCCTCTCCTCTTCTTTTTGTCCCCTCCCTGTCCCAGGCTCCCAGTTGCCGTGCTTCCACGGCTCCAGCACCATCCGAACCCTGAAGGAACGTTTCCACATGAGCCTGACGGAGGAGCAGCTGCAGGTGCTGGTGGAGCAGATGGTGGACGGCTCCATGCGCTCCATCACCACCAAGCTCTATGACGGTTTCCAGTATCTCACCAACGGCATCATGTGAAAAGAGAGAGAGAGTGTGTGTCTGTTTGATGTTTGGTTGGTTGAGCGTGCGCGTGTGTGTGGTGGGCATCCTCCATTAACAAACACACAGACTTGAGAAAACCACACAGCCCCGTGCCCAGCCCTTCCACCAAACCCTCTTAATACCTCAACAGACTCCTAATGCTTGTTTATAGTGGTCCCTCTAACACAACACCAACGCTTTGGTCCCTATTTTTCAACTAAGGTCTTCGCTCACAGGACTTTTATACCAGAACTGAAGCCCGAGGAGGTCTCAACTGTGAAGCCCCCCCCCCCCCCTTTATTTTTCCAAAGACTTCCTCGCTGATCTGTGGTTGCCTCTTCTGTCTCTGTTTTAATTGCTCATATTTGTGAGTTTGTTTTTGTCATAGCTTCAACGAGTGTTCCCTCTTTTCGATATGTAATGGTTCTGTCTCACTTAACACTGCTCCCTAGCTCCTCTGTTCTATTGCCTCCCACCCCCAACCTTGTGTTTTACAGTCTCCAACTGAATCTACATTCATCCCAACAGATTAATGCATTTTGCTTTTTGTTTTATTCATTAATTTATTTTTTATGAACTTTATTGGCTGTTCCTAACCAAACACTTTCTAGACAAAAGTTAGACAATGAAATGTCTGGTTTCAGTTCTGTCTGTACTCTTAATTATGAACAAGGTACACTTCTCAAGAGGGCATGAGCAGATTGACTGCGAGGAAAATACATGAAGGTTATTTTGACACAAAATCTACCTGCAAAATTGAAAATTGTTTTCTCTGAAATAACACTACCAACAATAATCTTCATTGGTATTATATTCATTGGCATAAATACGTTCACTTGCCAAGGTGAATAGTGAAGTTTGTCACTCATTTGTTGTTTCAATGTCACCAATTCCATTGTTTCAATGTCACCTGAGGCTGTGCAACTTTTACTACTACTATACATTTATATCTATAGCCTTTTCTGACTGTATGAACAAGACAATACATTTCTAAGTAGGCCCCACCACCACATACTTGTTTCAATGGTGAAAGCTCAATTTTTGTTTCATTTGCATCAATTGAATATGACACTTGCTCAGTGAGGAACTGTCAATTTGTATTGAACGAACCTTGTGCGTTTTACTGTGGATGAAAATGGAGATTAATGTAGCTGCTCTCGTGCATCAACTGAGCCACATGGCATCCTCGCTCATCGGACGGGACTTTTACCTTGCAGGTGTTTGACAGGTAATGGAAAGCAGTGGAAGCTGTGTTGGAGTACCTTCATGAACATTCTAGTTTATAAAACGCTGTGAAAGCGTTGAAAGGAACCAGATGTCCTTTACTATGGATTCATATCTAAGGGTTGTAATACATTATTTGAAAGGCTGCTTTCCAGAGTTTATAAGATGGATGTTTAAATGGCCAGCGACTGTGGACTAAGCAGATATTTTTTATATTGGCTTGGTTTCCATCACGCCAATCTCCTTTGTGTCAGTTACTTGCCACCCATCACTCCACATGCAATCCCCCTTTCTAAACAAGTCTAATGAAAAGTGTGAGCAAACAAGCAAGCTATGTAATAGTTTCTTAATTGTTTTTTTTCTACTACTTTGTTTTGCTGTCAAAATCTTTTACTTTCTGTATTACCTCTTGAACGGACCAGCTTTTGATCATGTGAAAGACCTCCATTAACTTGTGAATGTTGCTTTGTATAATAAATTTAACTTTATTGTCTCAGCGCAATTGTCAAATTTATGAACCGGTGCATATTTTCGTTCAGTGACAGTCCTGCAGTGACATCTAAGGAAGGAAGAAAAAGTTTGAAAGGTTAAGTGAGAATTTCGTGTTTTCCATGAAAACTCACACTTTTATTTATCAAATAACTTTCAAAATGAATAGAAAATATAGTCAAGACATTTACAAGGTTAATTATTATTATTAGAAATAATTATTTTTATTTGAAATATAAATTTTGTTCTTCAGACTTTGCTTTCGTCAAATAATGCTCCATTTGCAGCAATTACAACATTGCAGACCTAATCCTTCTAATCATCCATTAGTTTTCTAAGGCAATTAGCAAACACAATGTACCATTCGAACACATATAGTTGCTGGAAATGGGCCTCTATACACCTATGTAGATATTTCATTAAAAACCAGACTTTTCCACCTAGAATAGTCATTTACCACATTAACAATGTATGGTGTATTTCTGATTAATTTAACGTTATCTTCATTGAAAAAAACAGTGCTTTTCTTTGAAAAATAAGGACATTTTTAAGTGACCCCAAACTTTTGAACGGTAGTGTATACACTATTATTTCCAATCATTCAATTTAATGGGTTTCCATAGGTATATAAACTATTTTTGACGTGAGTGGGCCATGTATTTTCTTAAATGAATAGGTTCTAGTTGTTGTGTCGCGTATGTGCACCACCAGAGGACACCAGTCCTTCACCTGACATTTGCTTTTAGGGCCAGCCCACTGTCCCATGACGGGGTGGAGATATCCCCTACCTGTCCACACATGCCGCTATTAAGCAGACGTTTCGGTGATCTTGTACCCCACCTCCTTTGAATTTTCTTATGTTTTCACTCGTTTGAAGAGCGTTTTAGATGTTTGTAAGACTTTTTTTTTTACTGTGACAGTCATATTATGGACGATACGATTTTTACGTTTTAGCAGCTTTACAATGATATGACAATCAACTTGCCTCGAGGGACACTCCTTGGACAGCTCGAGGAAGGGAAGGTGAATTTCTTAGCATTCACGCACTGAAGCAGGAAGTTGCAAAGAAGGGATAATGGTAAGATTTGTTTTAACATTATTCGACACGCACCTACATTTATTAGAAAACAAAAAGTAGCTCGTCGTTTCACAATATGCGGTCATCTTGAATTATGATACACTTACAGATTGGTCAGTCAAATCCATGCATTTCCTAACAGATTTGCAATTATTGCACAGTGCACGAATTTTAAAAGCCCCTCGCCTGAGTCCAGCCAATTAAGTTCCGCAAGTTCTTGTGATCTTACTAACTTGAGTTAAGAGTTGGGTGCAGATATTTCAGAATGCGGTCTTGAATACTAACTTGGGACAAACTCATCTGACGGGATAAAAAAAAAATCAAGTGCGGTGGGTGCAAATGAATCAGCAGGGACAAACGTGTTTGGGCAGGGTTATCCACACCAGGCTGGAGAGGGGAAGGAATGTTGAGAATTCTGGATGAGAAAATTTGGTCAGTTTAGTCTCTCCAGGCCCAATAGAGCCTACTCGGCTCATAATATTTCTGTCCTCTTATGGAATTAAAGTCATCAGTGAGCCACTGTCGTCTGTGCCCTGGTAAAAACAGCCTGTCTTCCTCTTTCATTGTTAAAAATAGCAGAGAACTGTGACTGGCCCTGCAATGACTAGACTGGACTTTTGCACCATAGTGACATGCTCAGTTTTGTCTTCTCAGCTTACCAATACAAAAGGTAGCCTCAAAACCCAATGCAACACACATACAGTACACACACAGGTGGCAGTGTTTTATAATTACTGTGGCTTCCATTAAAAAGGGTTAATACAGCCCTTAAGTTACAATTCGTTTTTTTTTTTTTTTTTTTTTACTTCATATATATGTGCCAGGGTTTGGTTGTCTGTCCTGCATGCTGCAATTTTTGATACCAGAAACCTTTTGTTGGTCATTCTTGATGTTATTATTGTTACTTGACCTCATCAGGATCCCAATGGGGACTGATGCATAAAGATCATGTATCCCAAAGAAATGAGAGAAGGTCGAGTCGTTCACTTGTAATAGAGAGATCTTTATGTGGTTCTGAATCTTAAAATGTATCCACATAATGATGGGTGGTACAGTGATTGTTGGTGGGTTCACCTGTTACCACTTTTAGCTTGTTTGCACCTCAAGTTTCAAGTTTTTATTGTCAGGTGCACAGAACAACACAAGGTCAGACTGGGCACTGAAATTCTTGGGACAAGACAACGCAAGCAACCTGGCATAACATAACATATAAGTACTAAGAACAGATTACATCTATGATAATCTAAAATAAGATAAAAATAATAATCATAATAATAAACATCCTAATATACAAAATAGTATGCAATATACAATATACTAGACCTCTAATACACATAATGACGTATACTAACCTTAGACAAGACCTATACTAATCTAAGACCTATACTAACCTAAGACAAGTGGGGTACAGTTAGTGCAATAGTGCAATCTTGAGTTGAAAGTGACACTGTGTAAAGTGACTAGTGAGAAATGTATCAATGTAAAGTGACTAGTGAGAAATCAATGTCCATTCAGAAGCCTGATGACCCTTGGATAGAAACTATTGTCCAGTCTGCTTGTGCGAGACCGAATGCTACGCACTTTATGCTTAATGAGTGTTAAGTATACAGGCTTACTAAAAGACAGGATTATTTAAAAAAAGATGGAGGGAAAGCGAGGGACTGACTTTTAATATTAACAGTTGCTAGAGCACCAGAATTTCAAAATCCCAAACTGTTTAGCGACACTTTTGTTTCATCCTCATCTCTTCATACCCTCATCTTTTTATTTGACCCTCCCCTCCCCTCCTCTCCTCTCAGGGGAGTAAGGAGCGTTACCATTGGCAGACCCAGAATGTCAAGGTCAGCGGGGTGGACGACATGGTCCTGCTGTCAAAGATCAATGAAGAAGCCATAACGGACAACCTCAAGAAGAGATACATGGACGACTACATCTTTGTATCCTTTACACACACACACACACACACATACACATGTTCTGACCCCACCCAACACAATCCTGTTGTTAAGAGATTTGCCCTAATGATAGGCTACACAGTACACAAGCACATGTTCTAGTGTCTCAACAAGCTCCTCCATGTCACATTTGGCAGAAGGTGGCGTGGATGTATTTATCAGATATAATTGAGACTATATGATTCTGGCTTGTTGGTTGCTCCTCTTTGACCTGCTGTGCTTAGACATACATAGGACCGGTGCTGATCTCAGTCAACCCCTTCAAACAGCTGCCATACTTCACTGATAGAGAGGTGGAGCTGTACCAAGGAGCTGTAAGTACACACACACCAATGTTATAATTCAGGAAGTGAATAACCTTCTTGGTTCTCATGGTGTAGGGCTTTTCCACTGTGAAGCTAAGGTCTCTTCCAGGCTGGCTCAGATCCAGTCTGTCAGCCTCGCCCATGACCATTAAGCACAGTTAATAAGTTACCTGATCTATGTTAATTTCCACACCTCACTGCCTGCTCCAGTTCTTCTATTGTGGAAAAAAAACAACAAGGCTAGAAGTCAACTGAAACCGGTGACCATTGCAATGTAGAGTTTACTTGTGGTTTGAACACAATTGCTTAATGACAGAATCCCCTCCAGGAAACTGGTCTGTCTCGTTACAGTCGATGAAGTTCAGTTGATTTTTGCAGTGCTTGAAACTTGAAATTTGGTAAAGATCACAGTGTACAAGAGGGAGCTAATATTCGGTTCTAGTCGGCAGAACACAGAAGATCAGATGATAATGGTGATAATGTTAAAGATGATGGTGGGGGGCGGTGCACCCTGTGGCTGAACTGGACTTGAATCCGGCCCAGCATGTCTTGCTGCATGTCCTCCCCTCTCTCTCTAACCTGCTTTTCCTGTCTACCTTGAACTGTACAATTCAATAAAGCATGCCCCCCCACACATTTTTACATATATGTGTATATAAAAAAAAAATGAAAAGATGATGATGGTGGTGCTAATTGTTATCAAATATATGATCCCCCCTCAATCCCCGCTCCCTTCCTCTCCAGTCCCAGTATGAGAATCCCCCTCACATCTACGCCCTGGCCGACTACATGTACCGCAACATGATGATCGACTGTGAGAACCAGTGTGTCATCATCAGGTCTGACCAATCAACCCAACAGCTCTTGGACTTGATTCCCATCTTAGATTTACAGACATGCTTTAACAGCTTTTTACCATCCTTCATCTATTCCACGTGCAGTGGTGAGAGCGGAGCTGGAAAGACGGTAGCAGCCAAGTACATCATGAGCTACATCTCCAAAGTGTCAGGTGGAGGTGCCAAAGTTCAGGTGCAGGCTTCTTCTCTATTTTTACACCTTCACAGTCAAGCATGAAATAAAATGATCATTGATTAATCTCAAATAAAATAGCCATGATATGTAACTGTGTCATACACCCAGATTACTCTGACCACTTCTTGTCTAAATGACTGAAACATGAATTAAACATAAAAACAGTAATTATATAAAGATGATGAATGATGCTAAAATCTATCTGTGCTCATCTTTTGTGCTAATCATGCTTGTCCTTGGGTTTTCCCAGCATGTGAAAGATATCATTCTTCAATCCAACCCTCTGCTGGAGGCCTTTGGGAATGCCAAGACAGTCCGCAACAACAACTCCAGTCGCTTTGTGAGTAGAATCAGAACTCCACAGAATACTGGTTGTTAGACAGGAAGCGCTAAGCTGTCTGCTCAAAACCTTGTTTTTGGAATTACAATTCAGATTTGTACTCCCTGATCATTTACAAAGATAGGAACAGCACAAAGATATGAACCTCAATTTGATCTACCCCCGTCTCCCCAGGGGAAGTATTTTGAGATCCAGTTCAGTCGGGGAGGAGAGCCGGACGGAGGGAAGATCTCTAACTTCCTGTTGGAGAAGTCCAGGGTGGTGTCTCAGAACCAGGGAGAGAGGAACTTCCACATCTACTACCAGGTACGACCCAGCTTGTCACCACATCACCGGGAGGGAGAAGATGAAACACTGTGTGTTGTAACAACGTGTTAAGTAGATTTCATGTGTGAAAAGGATTTGTGACATTGTACAGTTAGTCCAGAAGCTTTCAACAACAGACACGGATACATTGCTGCTGTGGGACCTAAATGATGTCAGTATGCTTGATTTCGAATGACTTTTTGATCCCAGGTCTTAGAGGGCGCAAGTAAAGAGCAGAGGGAGAACCTGGGTATCACCACGCCAGACTACTACCTCTACCTCAACCAGTCCGGCACCTACACTGTAGAGGACGTCAATGACAAGAAGGAGTTTGCAGACACCATGGTTTGTTCATCTCTTTCTTTCTCTCTGTTTGTTGCTTTCTATTTATCCATATCCAAGTGATTTTCTTTCACTTTGTTCTCTTAAAATGTTCAAAGACTGTTCTCACTTCTTTCGATTGTGTGTGTGTGCGCATGCTTGTGTGTGTGTGTGTGTGTGTGTGCATGTTTGTCAGGAGGCCATGTCTGTTGTGGGTCTGTCCCTGGATGAGCAGGACACAGTGCTGCAGATCGTAGCAGGCATCTTGCATCTGGGCAACATTGCCTTCCGAGAAGAGGGCAACTATGCTGTGGTGGAGAGTGAGGACTGTGAGTAAACAAACACACATAGACATTCAGACACAATTCAGACACCTAGTACATTCTGTGAATGTGTTTCCCTGAAACAAACGTAGAGAGGGATATAGTCCAGGTGTTTCCAATTTTATCAATTAGTCTTTTTCCTTTAGGACAATCATGTGAGTGCTCAGTGTTTTCATGGTTCTGTCTCTCCTCACCCCTCCTTCCAACCTCTCCTCACCCCTCCTTCCAACCTCTCCTCACCCCTCCTTCTAATCTCTCCTCTCTTCCAGTCCTGGCTTTCCCAGCCTTCCTGTTGGGCATTTCCCAGGAGGGCCTGAAGAACAAGCTGACCAGTCGCATCATGGACAGCAAATGGGGGGGCAAGACTGAGACGATCGCCGTCACCCTCAACACGGAGCAGGCCTGCTTCACACGCGACGCCCTCTCCAAGGCCCTCTACTCCCGTCTCTTCGACTACCTTGTGGACGTGAGTACATCTCCTGGCACTTTACAGTTTACTCTGTTTCTTTCTAGATTTAACTCTCCATGGATGTTTACTTGGTTGAACTGAGAGACCTATCTATGAATGCTCAATTTAGCTTTTTAGGGGCCATGAGTAAGCCATAAGATAAAACTGCATATACAGTATCTTTATCTGCATATTTTAATCTACATGTGATATTGAGGATGTTGGTGTAGTAAGGTGTTACTTAGTTAGATTAGTTATAGCTTTTATTATATTTTGCCCTTCAGCTATGGGACACAAAGAAAAGGCATTTGTTGGCTTTTTAAAGCCTCTTAATTTCTAATTCAGTCTCATACTCATTATTCAGTTGTTCTTGTGTGCGTGCATGTTTGGTGGATGACACAAGATAAGGCACGTCTAATGATATGCGTTAAGAAAGAGCACAGTTTCCGCATGTCAGGTCTTGTTTTCAAACAAGGACATTGCTGTTATAGCTACACATTACGTTTGCCATGCCTTTTAGGAATAATTTAAAAAGTGCAGAGTAGATAAACAGTAAATGCTTTTACTCTGCACGGCCCCACGTGAAATATTTACAAGTGTAGATGGACGGGAAATAGGGCTGGGCGGTATGGCCTAAAATGTTTATCACTTCTTTGTCCGGCAAATCAACCCCACTGACGTTATTTTCAGACATCATTAATGCTGGCTTACACTTGCCAACAAAAGTAGTTTGCTCATATGAATGTTTGCTTCCTCTGGAGTTGGGCTAGCTTGTTTGTTGACTTTCATTGGCTGGCACAATGCGTGCAGTGTCCATGCTGCATGTTTTTTGGGGTAAAAGATACAAATTTGAACAAGCCCACTAGGCAGTATCACTTGACTTATATTTTATACCAAACAGAAACACTTTACTAATACATTTATTAATATATTGTGATATCCATGATATGGCAAAATCCATATCATGGCACAACGCAATACCGGTATTCGCGTTCATACCGGTATACCGCCCAACCCTAACGTGAAAATCTGATTATTTTCAAAGTGCATGTTAAATCCAATGTTCCTTCCTCTCTCACCCTCCCTCTTCCATTTTCTTTGTAGAAATTGTTTTTAGAATTTTTTGCCATTTCCCCATACCTAGGCTATATCTTTCAATTTCTCTCTCTAAATTTTTTTCTTCTACCCTCCCTCCCCAACCTTTCCCTTTCTTCATCCCTTATCTCTTTCCCCCTTCTCCCATATTATTTCTGTTTCAAACCCAGTCTATCAACAAGGCCATGCAGAAAGACCATGAGGAGTTTAACATTGGTGTGTTGGACATCTATGGTTTTGAGATCTTCCAGGTAAACACCTTCTTCCTGCCCTTATTTCTGTAACCCTACAGTAGTGACATTCACAGGTTGACACATAGATCATAGGTGTATCTAATCTATTTGTGTCAAAAAATAGCTGACCCTTACATTCCGGCAGCACGCAATGTGTGCTGAACACCGTCTGTAGTAAATTACAATTTTGATATATATATATATATTCTTTTCAATTATACATTGTAATAATCTATTGTTTTTCTAATAGCAAAACGGCTTTGAGCAGTTCTGCATCAACTTCGTTAACGAGAAGCTGCAGCAGATTTTCATCGAGCTCACACTAAAGGCTGAGCAGGTAACATGATCTGGATGCTCCGACACATCTGCATGCGTTGTGTCATGCAAATGTGTTCATGTAGTAAAGAGTCTCGTTTCCGGCACGCACACACTCAATTGTCTCTGCCTTTGCAGGAGGAGTATGTACAGGAAGGAATCAAGTGGACCCCGATCGAATACTTCAACAATAAAATAGTGTGTGACCTCATCGAGTCCAAATTGGTGAGCGTTACCCAACATAAAGCACCACTTTCAATCACATGCAGACAAAGTATGGCACTTTTAAAGACGTACATTAGTTCCCTTTAGCACACCTGTATAAGTTGCTGCAGTCCAGCGCATGATGAAGCGTCACTGACATTTTCCCCTCACGGCCACAGAATCCGATTGGCATCATGAGTGTCCTGGATGACGTGTGTGCCACCATGCATGCCAAGGGCGACGGCGCTGACCAGATGCTGGTCCAGAAGCTCCAATCCCAGATTGGCACCCATGAACACTTTAACAGCTGGAATAAAGGATTCATTGTTCACCACTACGCGGGAAAGGCAAGGACACCTTGTGTCAGACCGGTGTCAAATGTCATTTGGCAAATATTGGGAAATAAAATGTCAATAAAATGCACTTCTTAAGTATTTTTCCCTGGTGGTTCCAATTGACCCGGACCAGGTTCTCTTTTAATACTATATATAGAGAACATACATTCTAACTTTTTCACTTCCCCCACCCCTTTGAGACGATCAAATGATTGTGAAAGCAAGCGCTTTAGTGCATACTTTAGCTGTTGAAAATGTAGTCAAATCAGAACTCTAATCTGAACTGTTGACCAGGTCTGCCAACATATGTAACTGGTGGTGAAGTGAGCCACCTACTGGAAAGGTGATTGTACATACACTTATTGTTGTACATCACACTGAGGCAGAAACAGCAGCTACACCTTACTCCGAGCTAGTAGTGTCTAAGCAAGAGCCTATTCTAAGCTACCAGCTATCGTCCAATATGATAATCTTTGTACATTATGCAATATTTTGGTGCATTTAATATTGTGTTCATTCTATAATCACCAGAGATATATGGATCATGTTCTATGTCCTGGCTAACAAGTCTGTTTCCCCTAGGTGTCGTACACAGTCAGTGGCTTCTGTGAGAGGAATCGGGATGTGCTTTTCCCTGACATCTTCGAACTGATGCAGAGCAGCGAATTGTAAGAGTTAGAATATGCTCATATTGGGTGTATGTACTTAGCAAATTATATTCCAATTACTTCTTGAGGACAAGAACTACTAACTAAATAAAGGCGTTATGTATTTGCTGTTTGTCTTGTGCTCCCATTTGGGTAGTGTCTTCATAAAAGACCTCTTCAAAGAAAACCTTGAGGCAGAGAAGAAGGGCCGTCCAACCACAGCTAGCAACAAGATCAAGGTATCTATTTTGATTGACAAATGTACTTTGTTGTTGTCATAACCCGATCCAACAGGTTTAAGTAATAACCCCAAAGGATATTGTCACCTAGCTAACAATTAAATGGGTGTGCAGTACGTGTGGGGGATATTTATACTGAGGAGAGGAGTGAGATTACCCATTCCTCTCAGTAACACGTGCATTTCTTACTGTTCCACAGAAACAAGCAAACACCCTGGTGAGCACGCTGATGAAGTGCACGCCCCACTACATTCGCTGCATCAAGCCCAACGAGACCAAGAAACCGAGAGACTGGGAGGACTCGCGAGCCAAGCACCAGGTGGAGTACCTGGGCCTACGCGAGAACATCCGAGTGCGCAGGGCGGGCTACGCCTTCCGGCGGCCCTTTGCTAAGTTTCTGCACAGGTGAGGTCACCGGTGACAGCTTGGGGATTTTTTTCGGGGGAAACTAAAGTCTGTTGGCATGTTCTGTGTTTACAGAATGTGTTTGTGTGAATTGGGGGAAGAGGTAATTAATGACTGTTGTTTATTAGTGCACTAATTTTTATGGTGCTTTGGTCAATATTTGTGTGTGTGGGGGTGCGTGTGTCAGGTATGCCATCCTGACCAAAGAGACATGGCCCAAGTGGCAGGGGGAGGAACGGCAGGGTGTTCTCCACCTGCTGAAGTCTGTCAACATGGACCAGGACCAGTACCAGCTGGGCAAGAACAAGATCTTTATCAAAGCCCCAGAGTCAGTGAGTACAAGTCGATGGCCCCTGAACTCACCTTCACCTGCACCTATACAAGGCTCTATTATTTATTTATTATCTATTGAAGACTCTGTTATGTGTGTGTGAGCACAGTTGTTCCTGCTTGAAGAGATGCGGGAGAGGAAGTTCAACGGCTACGCCCGTGTCATCCAGAAGGCCTGGCGCAAACACATCGCTGTGCGCAAGTACGTCCGCATGAGGGAGGAAGGTAAGATCATCTTCACCATCATCATCCTCACCATCACCATACTCAACATTATTATCATCATTAAGCTGTGTATTGGTTACCCTTTGAATCATTCTATGGATTTGCATTGAGCTTTGACAGTCCAATGTACATTTCCATTATAAGATAAACCAACAGTGCTTTGTGCTTTTGATGTACCCTTACAACAACACACTGCATACATCGGTGCTTATATGCTATTCCCAAACATGGTATGTAGCTTGCTGTGTTTTAACTGTACAAATAGATGGAGCAATGGAACGGTTGTTAAAAGTGAGAGGATAAAATTCCTCAAATGTGAAGAATTTTGCCCCTCTATACTTACCTCATTCTATGTACTCATAAATACTTCTGTAAATAGTGTATGTACTGTTAAGTAGTTGATAACTGTATGGTGTGCATTATAGCCTCCGACATCCTGCTGAACAAGAAGGAGAGAAGGAGAAACAGCCTCAACCGCAACTTTGTGGGTGACTACATTGGCACAGACAACCACCCCGAGGTCCGCCAGTTTGTGGGCCGCCGTGAGAGGATCGACTTTGCGGATGTGGTCGTCAAATATGACCGCAGATTCAAGGTAAGCTGGGGGCCGTCCGTTTGGGTGCCTTAATTTTTATTCTTGAGAGACTGTGATACATAGTTTGATGAATAGGAATGGATATGTCTTTTAAGTTTGTCACTGAATATCTACAGTGTCAACTTCACTCTCTCACTCTCATTATCTCTCTTTTTCTCTCATAAAGACTGTGAAGCGTGACCTCATCCTGACCCCTAAGTTCTTGTACATGATTGGTCGAGAAAAGGTGAAGCAAGGCCCAGACAAGGGGCAGATCCGCGAGGTTCTGAAGAGACAGATTGAGATTGACAAGATCCAGTCCATCTCTCTCAGGTACCAAGTTCTAACAAGTCACCATAACTTTACACACAAGAAGAAATGGCTACTTCATTCAACGTTTTCATCCCTCCTTACCTCACCTATTATTCTGCCCCCGCCCCTTCCCACAGTACTTTGCAGGATGACTTCTTTATCGTCCACGAGGAGCACTATGACAGCGTCCTCCAGAGCATCTTCAAGACTGAGTTCCTCAGTCTGCTCTACAAGCGCTATGAGGAGAAGGCCCTTCGGAAACTTCCTCTCAAGTTCAACAACCTGTTAGTCCATAGCTGCTTCTATCATCACACCCACCCAATATTTATCGTACCGGTTATAGCTAGGAATATAGTTCTGTTAAAGAATTTTGTTCCATTGTGAATCTAGGTGTCTTTGGGAGCTGCAGAGTTCAATAAATTGCCTTCCTTTGTGTGTCCCCCATCTCTCCCTCATCCCCCTCTCTCTGCACTCCAGACTGGAGTTTAAGGTGAAGAAAGGTGGCTGGGGTCCCTTTGGGGCAGCAGGCTCCAGACAAATCCAGTTTCAGACGGGCCAGGGAGACGACGTAGTTCTCAAGCCCAGCAATAAGGTCCTCGTAGTCAGCATCGGACCCGGACTTCCCAAGAACTCCAGTGAGTCAAAACCCATCAAGTCTCAGGACTGTGACCAGCCGTAAACGTCTCTGATTCTAAGAATACATCTTTATGAATTATTTTCTGTATGCATAGATACAAACTGATGCTTTAACATCTGTTTATGGAATTATTAAGTAAATAGCTGAATAATCTTCTACACCATTTTTTTTAAGCACCCATCTGGTTCTTGTGTTTTAGGGCCGACACGCAGGGACAACAGGAAAAGTCGCTACATGGACAACCAGACCCCTGGATCAGGACAGTACTCACGTGGTGAGAAAGGCTAACACAGTAACACATCAAACCAGGTTTTACGGTGCATGGCCACTTAGTTTACAACGCAGCACAGTACAAGAGATGAGTTACAACAAAGCAGGGAATTCCTCTGTGCATCGCAGGCTCCCCCAGGACTAGAGGTGGGAGCCGTGCTGGAGGTGATCGCCAGAGTGGCCGCCCGCCATCGTCCAGGAGTTCAATGCTGCGTCAGCAGGCCAGTATGGATCAGCCTAGCCTGCCTCGACACCTGGGCTCCCGGCAGCCCTCCAAGCGCTCCAACAACAGCAACCTCGGCCAGGCCGACATGGGCTTCATGGGAGTACCTGATCAGGGGGTCGCTGGGTAAGTGGAGGGAGAATACCACATGGAGATGTCTTTGTTTTTTTACAGAACTGATGAATGTTCAGTAAGTACTTTGGTTTCTTTTGCACAATTGGTGTTTATTCTTGAAGTATTTTGAGTTACTTAATGTTCTAACATCAACTATTAAATACTAACATAAGTTAAATGTATTTTCTATACATTTATCTATTTTCTATGGTCTCTCTCTCTCTCTCTCTCACTTTCAGTTCTGTTCAGGAAAAGCCTTTATTGTCATGGAATAAATGTGTTAATATTGCCAAAGCAGCAATTAATTGACAATTATACCAATTATAGTGATGAGAGGAATGTTCAGCATGTTCTTTCTCTTTCCCTTCTCCTTTCTGTCTTTGTCCCACTTCTTCTCTTAGTCTTCATCGTCGACGTTCAAAGGAGTACAAGCCTCCCCCAGGAGCTAACCGCCCTAAACCAGCTCCCAGGCCTAAACCTCGCACCCCACAGTGCAGGGCGCTCTACGCCTACGATGCTCAGGACACAGATGAGCTGAGCTTCAACCCAGACGACGTCATAGAGGTCCTCACTGAAGGTACACTTTCTATTGAGTACTGCCTAAGTAGCCCATTACTATGGCTCAGTTTCAGACATAAACAGGACCAGGATGTTTTCAAGCAAACAGCAGTAACCATTCAGTAACAGGTATCAGAAATGTTTACATGCCCACACATACTACTGCCTAAGACAACATTGTGAGTAAAAGTGTACAACGTCATACCAAAAATCCATGTCTTATGAAAGTACCTGTATTGAACAGTAGGTATATAGTTCATTAACAAAAACAATTAAGGTCCTGATCTGCACTTTACATTACATTTCACACACCTATATCTTACACTGACAGATCCCTCGGGCTGGTGGTATGGTCGTCTGCGAGGGAGAGAAGGCATGTTCCCTGGAAACTATGTCGAGAAGATCTAGTTGAAACCTTAAAAATTGATGCTTTATTATAACACAAACAGTAGAGACAAAAACAA
Organism: Osmerus eperlanus; assembly: GCF_963692335.1. Lineage (NCBI taxonomy): Eukaryota > Metazoa > Chordata > Actinopteri > Osmeriformes > Osmeridae > Osmerus > Osmerus eperlanus. Next base: position 11,846,774 of record NC_085024.1, read on the forward strand.
CAGGACTTTACATCATGGAATCATGGTCTTGCCAAAAAACAAACATTCAGTGTACTCCAATGTTTTTTTTTTTTTTTAGGGGGGTCTATTTTAGCAGGGAAAATGTTCAAAACCATATTGAGCACTTTCGAATAAACCGTTTAGACTGGTTTAATGGAAATTAAACTGTAATTTGTTCAATCTGGTTTGCCACATTTCTATATAAAAGCAAATATGGGTCATAGTCCTTGAAGGTGGAATACATGTGGAACAATTTTATTAACTTTTTATTTAGTTTTTCTAAAACCATATCAAACAATTGTTTGTATGTGGTCCTATATGTATGAAATTAACACAACTATGGTATAGCAAAGTAAATCAAGGGAGCTTTAGCATCCTGCACAACTTGAAATGCATATCGACATTATAGTTAGGCCTACTATTATGTCAGTTGGTAAGATTTTATTTTTCAGCAAAAACATGTTTTATTTGATTGTATATTGTCTAGAAGAGCATAAAATAAAGACGTTTAGATGTTTATCTTATTTTCTTTTTTCACACGGACAACGGATTGAATACCCGGTAAAATACGTCAAGTCTTCAAATGTAGGCTACATTGTGAGAAACAATTAAATGATCAATAATATACATTTGTTGCGAATTACTAGGCTAAATTATGTTACGTCATGCGCTCGGTTGGATATGACTGTCAACTCGAAGTAGTCCGTGTATGTATAACACACCTTTGAGTTACATTTTAAACTGATGGCTCTCCGATTCGTGTAACGTGGTCCCAGCGCGACTCGACCCTGAGAAAGAGCAGCGTAGTAAGGTCTTTATTAAGAACTTGGGCCAGAAGGAGTGCAAGGAGGCCTACCCGCTGCAAGTTCACCAACGTCTACACATCAATAACCATGGACAGGAGTGAATGAGCAGCTCAGATGTCTTCAGCAAGCATGGAAAGATCACGAACGTCTGGGCCATGAAGGTGGACAATGGCATGTCCCGAAGGTTCGTATTTGTAAACTTTGAGGTATGTGATTTAAAGGCTGTGGATGAGATGAATAAAGTGGCATTCAACGGCAAGCGCATCAATATGCTGTGCCCAGAAGAACCTGAGTGTCAAACAGCTAAGGCGCAGATTCCAAAAGAAAATGGGATGCAAGACCAATCCTTCCTCGCCACGGATTAGTGGGCTAGCCCGCAGTCATTTAAAATAGAAAAACTCATTTTTTTCTTGTAATACTTTTTGTCAGTATTAATTAATTGAATATTTTTCAAACCTCAACAGTAGGGCCTACATGAGTGGCCAGGTTCAAACCCATGAGGCTCAAGCCCAAATGCCGGCCAAGGTCCAGACCAAGACCCGTGCTCATGCCCACACCCTGATGTCTATCCAGCAGTACAATACTTAGGCTACTGTTCAGGTATTTCGAAGATGGCTTTTACATTCAGTGTAATACAGTTGTTTTCACATTGTGCAGCACTAGCCCCTGCATGTGCAAAATATATAGGCTAGCATATACTGAATAGCCGAGAACCTCTATTTATATAAATAGCCTATATGTCGTTTTTTTCTTCTTCTACAAATCAAAAGATAACCATAGTTTTTTTTCTATAAAATAATTTTTAGTAAATTGATTTCTTCTTACAGTGTATAATATTGTATGTAATAATTTTTGTACTTAAATAAATTATTATGTCATAGTATATGTATCAATTCTAAAGAATTGGGTTTAGACTTGCTTTTTAGGCTGTTGTTGATCTGGGTAAAAACACTCGAACGTATAATACTACAGTACCCATACCGCACCACGTTAACCAGAAGCTAGCGACGCATGGCACTTGATACTGCAGACTTCAGTAGGCTACAGCAGCTATAGCTTCTAGCCTTCAAGTCCTGGGAGCGTGCAAACCTAGCACAAGATCAAAGCCATTCAAGTTGACTAAATTTACGACTTGTCATCACCTTTAAAACCATCGATGCCAAGTATGGAAACGTTTCTGCAGAGCTGTCACGGTGCACTGAAGGTACCATGACTGAATCCGGGGGTCGCGTGTGGTTGGTTTTGTTTCATCCATTATTTCTTTTGTAAAATGTTGTCTCTTAGGAATATTCTACGTCGTCTGTAAAATAGTTTATGGAATTGTCTGATCATATTTGTTATGCATGTTGAATAATAACCGAAATTGTTTTGTCATGTCCAAAACAACAGAACGTTAACTCATGCAGAACATCTCGTGCAGCATGTTGGCTAGGTGCGTTGGTAAACGGAAGTTTTAGCATATGTCAGGTAGCTAGCTAAAAGCAAATCCTCATTATTTTGCTGTTTACGCAAAACTGTCTCAACCATACAGTTTATGGTCTCAACAGGATCGTGCCTATGACTGCCGTCTAGTTAATTAGTTTGCTATTGGTATTGATTTCAAAATGTGAAGCAAGCTATTTAGATAGTACAGCCAATCCGTCTGTCTTGACCGTCCAGTGTCACAGTGAGCTCGGCAATAGAAATGTCACGTGCAATAAGGGTACATTTAAACTACTAGTGTACAGTGCCCGTGATGCAGTTGGTGCTTAAGATGTCTGTGAAACACACAAATGCAGATTACTTCTATAGATAGTGCACAGTTCCTGTGATTTTTTTTGTGGCACACAGATTCCTGGAATTACAGATGGGGCACAATGCCGACATCATCGCAGTGTCAGAGATTTCTGGAATTATAGATAGATAGTGCAGTGCCCCGTGCCCGTGATGCAGCTGGCGATGACAGTTCTTCTCAGTGGCTTTGATACCTATATTTCTCAGATCACAACTTCTGTCATCTCTGAAGTACTTGTTCAACATCATCTATTCCAGTCACTTATGCACATCATGAAAGCAATTTCTCATTATTTTAAGCAAATTGCCAATGCCCTTGTACATTTATGCAAATAATAATGTAGCCTTCATTTGTCTGCTGTTTTTTATGTTATCATTTGCTTATGTTGTGTTGATCAAAATGTATTATATTGGTTCTCTGTTAAATTGTCTTACCACCACAAACATCTAGACATTTAGTTCATAACAGAAGTTATTACATGCACAATGGTTTAACCAGTTGTCATGATGTAGGCCTAATTCACCATACAGCACTTGCATGTACATTTAGGGTTAAGTTTTCATGTTTACAAACATTTGTATTTTTTCCTTTGTGCTATGCAATGCTTTAAAATAGTAAAGTGAGTCAGTTGGCTGAGCGGTGAGGGAATCGGGCTAGTAATCCGAAGGTTGCGATTCCCGGTCATGCCAACTGACGTTGTGTCCTTGGGCAAGGCACTTCACCCTACTTGCCTCGGGGGAATGTCCCCATACTTACTGTAAGTCGCTCTGGATAAGATAAGAGCGTCTGCTAAATGACTAAATGTAAATGTAAAGTGGTAGGAATAGTGCCCATGTCTGTGATGCAGCTGTTAATTATAATGTTGTAGCACATTTGGAATGTGCAGGCAGTTTCGACAGTAAACACATACATTTCTGTTACAAAATTCACTGATTTATACTGAAAGTATCCACTTTATATTGTCGTTCTGTTAGCTAGCCAGCATTTCATCCATAATAATGTGACTTTCTATATGGTCTAATTAGGCTACATGACTGTAAAGGTTTTTTTTTTTTATTCAGAAATTGTTACAGATATTGTTACTGTTACACCAAGTTACGTTCGCTGTGACATCGTTCACCACAACACTAGCTAATTAACAACTAGCTATATTCAGAATAAATCACTAACCATTTGCTCTCAACGTTGTAAACACACCTTGCTGGCCTTGTCCCTGAGGACACCAGGTGGAGCTTGTTGAACCCAAACAGTGTTGGGTAATGTTAGATTAGTGAGATTAAAGAGCTTCTCATTGAGGCAGAGAGCACACACTCAACACATACACAAATACACCAGTCCACACACTTTTAGTACACCAGTGCTTTTAGTGCAAGTGCATCAGTCCAGTGTGTCTACATTGGGGATGGAAGAAGAGCATACAATGAGAGAGATGAGTGGAAAAGGAAAGATGTTAGGAGCTGCATTGAACCATGAGGCAATGTGGCATCCTCCTTTTCTTTGCTATCCTTGCTGGTTTGAGAACAGACACCACAGCTCCTTGTTGTCCAATCTTTTCTCATCGGTAGGTTTGATCTTTCTGAAAAGCTATTTTTGACAAGATTATGCAAATGTGGGGGAAGGGTGTAAGTGAGATCAAGAGAAGAAGATAAAGAGGTAGGCTAGAACGAGTGAGATTAATTAATGGAAAGAAGGTGAAATGTTTCCTCCTCTATTTGTGTGTGTGTGTGTGTGTGTGTGTGTGTGTGTGTGTGTGTGTGTGTGTGTGTGTGTGTGTGTGTGTGTGTGTGTGTGTGTGTGTGTGTCTGTGTGTCTGTGTGTCTGTGTGTCTGTGTGTGTGTGTGTGTGTGTGTCTGTGTGTCTGTGTGTCTGTGTGTCTGTGTGTCTGTGTGTCTGTGTGTCTGTGTGTCTGTGTGTCTGTGTGTCTGTGTGTCTGTGTGTCTGTGTGTCTGTGTGTCTGTGTGTCTGTGTGTCTGTGTGTCTGTGTGTCTGTGTGTTTGGGATGCATGTTTCCTTTTAATCCCCTCTCTGGTTGTGTACAGGGCAGGCCGTACTCGACAGGTTATTGATCACGAGGGGAGCTTTTGTTATTGTCACAGTCTATTATCCCCCCACATCCATACTCTGCCCATCAGTGCTACACAGATCTCTCTCTCTCACACACACACACACAGTAAACCCTGTCCAGAATACTCTCATAATGGCTGTTTGAAAATTCACTGTGACTGTCACTGGATGTGCCATTGTGTACATCTAGTTTTACTGTCTGAGGTCATGGCAGAAGTTAGCCAAAAACATTTTTCCATATTCAGTGGGATAAAGCCTTGAAGCATGAAATAGGAGCCAGAAATAGTATAACCACTCAGAACTAAACAGGAGGCCTCAAACTCCATTTGTGGAGCCTCATCGAATTGGAGCAGTATCTGATAGCCCACATGAATTTAATCAGCTACTGGTAGAGAGCGTTAGTAAAATGGTTTTCTTTGCAAATGGCCTCTTCCTTTATTCCTCTGTGATCTTGGACACATTAAGTTGATATTTAAATAGGGTCTCATCATAGGACAGGAGTTATTATGAAATACAAGTGATAAATGTAGCTGCCTCTTACCTTGGAGATCAGCATTATCGAATTGCCATAGTGCTTTTTATTACATTTGTCGCTGGACATTACTCACCCTGTGCCATTCTCTGAAGTTGGCTAGTAGCTTGGTACAGTATCCCGTCTGATGCAGTGAATATTTAATAGTTACATCCCATGATGGATGTAGGTTGTCACTTATCCCGTCCTGAACTCAGCCAATGATCATACACCTCCCTCATCCTTCCTGTGATATGTCATGAGTCCCTTGAAAAGGCACTCATACCTCACAAATTTTGTCTACAGTTTTTGAACACCAGGGATGACCTCAGAATCATTTCAAATAACATGTAACTCGCATAGATTTATTGGAATCAAGACCAAAATTGTTGAGTTTAGCCGTGTGTGAGTATCAACTATGGGGGTTAAATAAAAAAATTATCTCTTCAATTAGATTAGGAGTAATCTAACTTACATACGCACACACACTCTGTATGGTTCTAGTGATGTATGTTTTGCTTCTATACAGTTGTCCAATGGCAAGCTTACAAAGTGTGTTACTTTTTTTTCTCCCAGGAAGGAAACACAGATGGAAGCCCAGGGTTCCACGTGGTGTTGGGGAACGAAGCCTGCGACCTTGACTCAATGGTGTGTGCCTTGGTGTATGGCTACTTCTTGTCCAAGGTGAGAGTCAGACTCAGCTCACCCACCCACAGTGTTGACTTGGAATCATAAAAGAAAAAGCTGTACTAACAATCAATGACCTAAAGTACAAGTTCATTACTTACTGTTCACTTGGCTCGTATAGTGTACGTGATAACACAAATATAATATGTAACAGTTGGATTTCCCTGAAATGTAACGAAATAAGAGAGAGAGAAAATATTGAATGTGGAACACACTCTCTTTTTACAGTATAGAATAGAATGCCACCGACAAACACCTCAACATCTCACTCTCCCTCCCCAGACACTTGACTCTGGGAAAACTCCTCTGGCCGTCCTGAACATCCCCAGGGCAGAGTTCCCGCTGCGGACGGACAACGTGTTCCTGCTGCGTGAGAGCGGCCTCTCCCAGGACTACCTGGTGTTCCGGAACGAGCTAGACCTGGCGGTCCTGCACCGGGCCGGGCGGCTGGACCTCACTCTGGTGGACCACAACGTGCTCCCCAGGTCTGGCTGGAGATATCAGGCTGTGTGTTTGTGTGGGTGGTTTGTGTGTGTGTGGGGATGTGTGTGGATATGTGTCGGTGTGTGGGGATGTGTGTCGGTGTGTGTGTGACCCCCCCTGCACGTCTACATGTGTATCTGCACACTTGTGCTTGGAGGAACCTGTTCTCCAGTGCTTTATCATGACTCATAATCATGTTTATCATTCATTTGGTAATCAAATCTAATTATGAAATCATAAACCTCTTACCTATTAGATCACGTTTTTCCTCTTGCAGTTCCGACAGTGACCTAGAGGGGGCAGTAGTGGAGGTGATTGACCACCACTTTGTGGAGAGAGCTTCTTCCCCCTCCTGCCCCATTACCGTGGAGACAGTGGGCTCCTGTGCCACACTTGTGACTGAGCAGATTTTCCAAAAGGCTCCTGATGTCCTTGACCAACAGGTGGCGCAACTGTTATATGGTAAAACTCAACTAATACAGTGTGCACAGCACAGAAACTAATAACATATTCCCTCTGTACAGATTAGAACTCCTTCACAACATAATGCAACTTGTGCTTGGGTTCCATATTGTATGAACAAAACAGGATTCTATTCCACTGTACTATACTCTACCACGGTCTACATGTTGTCCTCTATTCTCTGAACTGTGTGTGATGTATGCCTCTGAAAATGTCATTTCATATAGTTTAAAGCCAAGTCATAGATCCCATTGTACTTATTCTTCTGCTACAAGTGCCCTGTAGCTGAACTAACTGTAGTATGTCTCGTCCTCATGTAAGTAGACTAGAGGCACCCACTAGAGGCATAATGCAACCTCATGTTTGTGAGGCCAGGTACCATTGTACTAGACTGTGTCAACATGGCCCCGGAGGCTGGGAAGGTCACCCCCAAAGACAGCCAGTATGCCGCGCTCCTGGAGACACGCTTCCCCGGGCTGCCACCGAGGGCTGCTCTTTTCCAGTCCCTGCAGAACGCAAGGTTCGATGTGTCAGGTAACAGATCTCAAAATGTATACCAAATTTGGACCCTTATCAGTATACTTTTAATCGAATGCTTTCTCTCGTGCAACAGCACTGTATAGCCTACAGAAATATTTTCAACAGTAAAAAGTTAGGAAATGCGACTTCTGAGGTGTTTCATCTATACTGTACATACACGCCATGTTTATTCCCACAGTGGATCACCACCTCTTCTCTATCTCTCAGGTCTCACTACAGAACAGATGCTACTCAAAGACATGAAGGCAGCGTCTGGAGAAGACCTGAAACTGGCTGTCAGTGTTATATACATGACAATGGAGGTCAGTGTACAACCCCTGGCATTCAGTTTGAAATGCTGTGCTTTGAGCTGCTTGGTCCAATGACCCTTCTTTTGGCATTGCTACACACACAGCCACACACACCCTTAGACAAGAAAAAGGCTTTGGCACTGGAATGTCCCCGATTACATTGTAATGGACTCATACCACATGTCAAGTCTGCCGGAACCACCCACAAACTCAAAAGGCATCTCAGGGTTTTCTCATGCTAGATTCAGACAAGGGCAGCAAGCGAAAATCAATTTTTAGAATGTCCACATCATTTGTAAGGCTTTCCTCAAGATGTGGCACATTCACACAATACAATTGGCCATCAGAAACAAACAAAACAAATGATCTGTCACTATATTGTCTGTTATATGTCATCCCTGGTTAAGGACAGTGTTTTTGAGTGTTCTGGAGGTTCTGGAGAGTGAAAAAGGTGCCACATGCAACAAATGCCCAACCATTGTATTTTAAATATTGCCGGTAAGTCATGTTTGTTCTCTGCTGACGGTTTAAAAAGCGATCAAACTAACGGTACATGTAATGAATCTGTATCTATCAGGAGTTTCTCCAAAGAAAAGGCCTAGATGAGGAGCTGTGCACCTTCTGCCGCAGACATGGCTACGACCTGCTGGTGGCTATGACCATCTCCTTTGGAGAAAACAAGGAGCCCTTCAGACAGCTAGCCATCTACAGCTCCAGCACCCTCTACAGGGAGGAGGTCCACACTACACCTTCTGCACATTACACCAACAAATTGTTTTTGAAGCTTTTGAAAGGGTTCTCCGGAGATGTTTTAGCCATATTAGCATTGACAGTTAACTAATATGAATGTTTATCCGATCATCCTTTTTGTTTGTCATTGAAGTAGTATTTTAGCATATGACTAGTCTGCTGTTCTGTTTGTGCCCTTGCAGATAAGTCAATCGTTGGAGCAGGCCCGGAACCCCAGCCTAAGCCTCTGTCCAATGAGCAGCCCCTATTCCCAAATCAAAGCCTATCTCCAAGGCAACACCTTGGCCTCCCGCAAGAAAGTCCTGCCTGTCATCAAGGACTTCCTCAGGGACAGAGAGAGCAGAGGAAGGTACTGTGGCAATGCTGAAGACATTGCCAGGGAGGCTGGAATAGATGAGGAATCCATGGTGCCCCCGACCCCCATGAACAGTCTGGTGGAAGGCTGTCCCCTTGACAACGGACTGCCCAGGATAAGCGCTGAGGCGCTGGTGGAAAAGTTTAGCAAATTGGCCAATGAGGCTGAGGGCACGGGGGGGCAATGATGTTGATTTCATTGTTTACAATTCAGTTGGAGCATCCACACTCCCTGATCTCAACAACATCTGGAGAGCCAGAACGTTCCTAACCAGATAAGGATGATCCAGAGTGTTTCCTGGTTATGAAGGAAGACTAAGATTGAATAGATGATCCCCTTGAAGGAACGACTGGTTAGCATGTGCTTCCTGTCATACAGAGTGAAAACGTTCAGAGCGTCCACCCCATTAAAGACGGTACACATTACAGACTCAAAAGTATGACAGATCCCACTGTCACAGGATTGTGTAGAAGTATTCAACAAGGGTTTCACAGATCTCAAAAGATATTCAGAAGTTAGTTAATAGTTAAAAAGAAGTTAATAGTATATTTTGATATAAATATATAAACTTGTTTTGTAGTAGAATGCAGTGATAATACTAATTCATCAAAACAAGGATCACAAATCGTTTCCAATACACTTGAGCAGCTATTAATCTTAAAAGACAAAAGAAAAAGCTAAATGGTGGCACTTAAGGCATGTGTTGATTTTCAAACCACCTACTTAACCTTGAGACATGAAGGTTAAATTAGATTTATTAGAATTAGTGGTGTTTTGCAGTGGTTTGTTGATAAATATGATAGGGTTGGCTTTCAATGAGTGAGGTGTTGAAAGGATCCATTTGCAATTCATAGTTTGATTCACAATTACTTTCGTTTTTGCATTACTTCAGTTTAGATTTTGATCAAATAAAGTACACAAATGAACAGTATGACACACTTTTACATGAAATGTCTTTTTATTCATTCATGTGAAAATACATGTTTAATTTAAAGTATTAGTCAAGAGAAAGCATGGTAGCTTACTTTGTCAATTTAAAAAAAGCACGTAATCTAAAATACATTTATAATGAAGATTTGGAGCGATGATAGCTAACTCTTAAGGTTATGTATAATTATTGACAAATGATTGGTTGTGATGGTCCCGCATATCCTGATAATTGCCAAGAAGAATTGTTTATTTGTGTGTAAATTTCTTCTCTAAAGGTTTAAAAATCGGTTTGTCAGTTTTATTTTGCTATGTTGTGAAGAAGTACAATCAGGAGAAAGTGTATACAGTGATTCTTTTCATATTTTAAATTAGTAGAGAGAAATATGTTTGTTTTTAAAATGAACTTGATTACAACTGAATGTTTAAATACATTTACAAAATTTGTATTAAAACAACATTTTATGTTATTTAATGTATTTCGTCTCAAATGTCTTTTCATGCTTTGTTAGCTTAGATTCATCTCTTAACTTTACTTCTATACTGTGATTTCGATTTTTTTTTTAATTAATTTTTGTGTAGCATTTGTAATGCTATATTGTACAGTTTAGAAGTGACATGTGATGAGGGGAAGACATGCAGCAAAGGGCCACGGTCAGATTTGATCCCAGCTGCTGCAGTAAGTCCTCAGTTTTAACCTTATAACATGACCCAATGCAGCATCACATTTAGACACATTTAGTGGGAATACAGGCACATTTTTAAAGAGAATCCTCGGTGCACATGCTTTAAGTTACCATTAAGTGTTAATACACTTAACCAAGTCCCAGGTAAGCTGAGCCAATAGGGAGGCAACCACAACAGGTTGTACTGAAATGCAGAAAAACCTGTAGGGACAGGGGAGAGGGAGAGTCCACTGACAGACGCACAGCAAGTCAAACACGCTCTGTCACACGCGCACACACACACCCATATCAACAGGACTTCCTCAGGAGCAATGCAGATGAGCTGTTGCAGCAGGCTTAGTTGCTGAAGAAACAACAGTTCCTTAATGTGTCATATCTCCAACGGACAATCCTGATTGCTTCGATTTGAAGACATGGGAACCTACTCCGATACAAGAGAACAGTACCTGACAAATGGGTAAGTCCTTTCTACAAAAGGCAAACCTAAGGTTTGAGTAGATGCTTTGAATTCTCTCTTCTGATTTGCCTGAAATGCAGTGTTGATTTCCTGATATACAGTACACAGGAAATAGTGCTAATATATTTGAGCTAATTTCAGAATGGGCCTGTCACAAAAGTTGCCTGAGGGCAAGTTAGATCTTATGATACTCTTGAATGGAGTAGAGTATTGGGTTTTGCATGCATCTTTTACATGACTCTGTAAATGTCATGTGGCCAGTGAAAGAAGGAAGTGAAGAATCAAAAGTCACTGGTCTTGTGTAACAAGACACTATGTGAGGAGAAGAGGGGGACTTTTTCATTAATCCAGGAAGTCTCAACTGACTTCTAAACACTCATCAGTGTCATCCCTGGACCTCCAGGAGGACTACAGAAGTTTGAGTTCACAGACATTGAGCATGCCAATGTAGTTGCAAGGATTAGGAACTTTGTATTGCTTTTCACAAGGAACAGTCAGACTACAGTTTAGCAAAGGTTATGACAGTTATAGAAAGTGTCACAGCACTTGGCTTCTGGCATCCTGGCTCCTGATTGGGTGGCTAAAGGTATCGCATCACATGTGACTAGCTAAAACAATGGCATGAGAGCAGATCTCATTACTCAACATTGTTATGTATTGAAATGGCACCCCTTTCCCAAGGCCAGTGAATCTGCTTTTCTACACTTGGAATATTCAAATGTGAATCATTGTCCCAATAATGTACCATTCCTTTCATTCAGTCAATCAAATTACAATAAGCTTCAGGTTAAAACATTAATTTGGCAGAGATAGGTGCTTTTACACCAAGACAAAATATACTAGTCTGTCTCTTTCTCTGTTGGCCTCCGAACTTCAATATCTCAATCACGTCAAGATAGTTTCTTCCTCCAGCTTCCAATCCTGTCCCTCAAATAGGCTCAAGCTACAAAAGACGACCTCAAAATAGTCAGCTGCCTTTACATGCTCAAGTTTCCTGAGCACAGAGCACAAAGGAGGGCAGAGTACACCCATGTCGTGCTTCAACAGGCATACCAACAATGGAGAGGTCTTCTGTTCTGAGTCCTTCCCACTCAGGATCAGACTCCAGGCTCAGGTCCTCATCATGTGTTCAAGCCATTCAGAAATAGTATTCTCTAGCAACGTAAAAACATAAAGTAGTGGTTTGGGTTGGTCATGGCTGTCCTATGCTGTGTGTGAACCATGATCATGTGAATGCCTGTGGTTGCATGCGAGATTTACGGATTGTGGTAGTAGTCTAAATTAAGGGATTGTGAAATGTGTCTGGATCCAGGGTGTGTGATCAAGCTAGGGATTAGTGAAGTGGGCTCTTGCACAGAGGATTTGCTTAGCACCCTTTTCTGCAGACATTGCCAGTCCGAAGAATTACTATACCTTTTATTTACCCTCAATAGGTGTTCTGTTGTCTGGGTATACAAGTATTTGTGTGACAGTGTACAGTGCGCCAAACTAACATGTGAGAAGAATCCACCAAAAAGAAACCAAACAAGATTTTCAGGTATCTGAATAATTGTTCATAATGAAGACAAGCCCTTTTCGAAAATGTAAAACAGTTCACATGCAGTCTGTCTTCCTATCCCTCTCTTAATGTATAATAAACTGCACACATTTGCTGGATGAATCAGCCTAGAAGTTGAATTTACATAGAATTTAAGTCAGAATTGTAAAGATTTTTTGTTAGATATGCTCCAGTAGATTTTTTACCATAAAATGACCCCCGCAAAGTGGAATCTCAGGTGTTACGAACGCGTCACCAAGTAGCCGGTGAAAAGCCCACTCATTGGCCAATCGACACACCACCATTCCCGTGTATCTTTTTCATAGTTCGTGTTCGTGCACAACTTGCATAGTTAACCGTATCCTATTTTTAACTTAGCCTACCGAATTCATAAACTTTTCAATCTGTATCTGTATGTTAAATCAATTCAGTGGAATAGACACATTTTACTTTGTGTTGAGAGGAGAATTTATGAAAACAGGTAGAGGAACAGGTATGTCGCATTTTTTAAAATCTGTATTTACATTCTGAAACCACACAAATAGCAATGTAGGTTACGCGGTTGAAACGGGAAGTATAAAATGCCTTTTTATTATAATTTATAATAAATATATTTTCTTTCATGTAGCCTACTACAGGTATTTAAATTGTAAATACACTGTTCACTAAAACAGGCGTATCTATACATTGCCTGTTATGTTACACATACAAAATACAATAATCGGCCAACTAGAAAATCTAATTTTACTGGCTAATCTCCATCAAATCTTAACCATTTAGTTATGTCATCCCCATTTTTTTATTTAGATCTGATTCATTAACATTGTCCAGCTACTTCTTAGTGTGTAATCAAGTCTTTAATAAATGGACAACCATACACCATAATAAGACCATCTAGTAATCAATTGATGAGATCCTACCATTAAGGGGGACAGGGCATGGACCAGTCTTTCCTAAATATGTGGAAATAGTCCTAGTAACATATAGGGTGCTGTTGAATTCTTAGCTTTCCTGAAATCCTGTCGTGTGACACACTGGCAGTTGCTCAGGCCAATGACAACCAGAGGACATGCTTGATGTAAGATAATTTGTTTAGTGTGTGTGTGTACGTGTGGGTGTACGTGTGTGTGTGTGTGTTGTCTTTATGCTGCACATGATTCTGTGTGTGTGTCTCCGTCAGTATGCTCTTACCAGCCACTTTGGAGTGAAGTGAGAAGGAACCAGAGGGTTCTCCTCAAAGGGGAAATATATATTTTTGGTGAGAGCATGTGACTGTGTGCATGTACATGTGTCTTTAATAAGGGTTTCAAAAAAGCCTTTTTGCTCATTTCAGTTAATCAGGCGAACACGATTTAACATTTCACTTTGATGCCAAACTTGGCATAGCTTGTGTCAACTTCGCATATCACCCTGGTTTCTCAAATTATGTCAATACTACAGTATGACCGTTTGACAAGCCCAAACTGCTTGCTGGGATTGTCTGATTCATTGAGGTCATGTTTGTACAGGTAGTGAAAAGTACCTTACTCACTCCTTTTCCCTATGTACTGTGGTATATGTGGAAACTGTACTGACCACAGGGATTACTGCTCTAATGCATCACTGCCCCACACATGTTGTCATGATGTTTCTATATGTGTTTCACTAGGGAAATTAGCTTTGTGATGAAATAACGTCTGATATGGTACTATTTAGCCTTGTGCCACGGTAATATAAAATGCATTGTGTGATGTGGTATATTCATCAATGCCAAATATTTTCGAGAAAAATAAATACCTGTCCTTACATCGGTCAATAAAAATATGAAACGTAAGTATCACAGAAAAATAAATGGTGTTTTGTGTCTTTGATCCAAGGCATTCCGAGGGGGCCAAGGTAGCAAACTACTTCCAGGACATGGAGCTGAGGGAGGAGTGGCAAGACGAGGACTTTCCCAGGTCAGAGGTTAACTGGTTCTTGACCTTTAACCTGTGTGGTATAAATGTGTGCACAATTGTGCACAATCAGATTGAATAAGAATTCGAATGAGAATATGAATGATATTGAAAGTACTTTGACTACCACACATACTGTCAATGCACATCATCCAAGAAGGATTTACTTCCTGCTTTAGACCTCTGCCTGAGGATACTAACAGCCCAGAAGACGAGCAAGAGAGTCACAATGGAGAGAGACCAGGTAAAGCCCAGTTGCAACGCTCTATGCCTTCAAAGACCTGGCACACAGCGAAGTCAGCTGTCACACTTTCCCTGGAAGTCTCCTGTTATTATTATGTGTACAACAAAGATTGAAGGAAAAATTAGACAGAAATAAAATTAGACTGAAATAAATTTTACTGTCAGAAAATGATGTTGGATAGGATATCATATAAAGGCATTAACTGTAATAATGAAGTAAATATACTGTAATACTTTATAATACTGGTAAAATATCAAATTATTGAGTAAAACATGCTGTACTATATTCTTCCTCTCTTACACATACTCTTCACATCCTCCATCCCTCTCTTTCCTTGCCCCAGCTCCGCCCACCAGCTTGGCGCTCTCGGGTAACGGCATGAGGAAGAAGCGTCTGGTGGCGCCTGCCCTGAGTCTGACCCTGGAGAACACCAATTCGCTGGACCGCAGCGTGGTGTCGGGAGAGGAGGGCTACCTGGCTGCCGGCCTCTCCCTCTCGCCCGACGACACGGAGATGGACATCAACCTAGAGGCCATGGAGACGCCGTCGGACAGCGAGTCCTGCACTTTCCCTGACAGCATGCACGAGCTGGAGTGGGAGGGTGAGAGGAAGGGGGAGGGAAGTTCAAGGAGTAAGAGATCAAGGGAAACAAACAGATGGAAAGAAACTCATTTTTGTGTCACTGTTTCATTTGAGCAGTTCTCTTAGTATACAGTGTCATGGAAAGGGCTTTTGACAGTCAATCAGACAGATCAAATCTGAAGGTGAAGACTGACATTTAGAAGGACGTTCAGAAATATAGGAGGTCAACTTGAGAGAAACAAAGAAACGTTAAGCCAGGTACTATAATGAGACAAACTGGTGAATCAGCACAATAAACGATCCACTATTTAACCCCTCCAACCTACTTCAAATACTGTATATCTACCTGACTGACAGCACCCTCTGTTGACCTCCAGATGACCTGCCACGTCTGGGCCGAGGGGAGAGCGGGGTGTCCAGCGTGGCGGTGGAGCAGGCGGAGATGGGTCCTATGGACCTCGACCAGGTCGACAGCAGGGGGCGCCGGTGGAGGCGTTTCTGCATCGCTGGCCAGGAATACCATGTCAACATGAGCGTTCTGGAGCCCTACCTGCAGGTGCTCTCCCACGGAGGTAAGGTCTGCCAGCACTGGGAAGTACCCTAGTTCAAATTAAATCATTGGAACTGAATTGACCTATGGTGCCCGTGCTTCACATGTTTTGTTTTGTTCTTAGAATGTGGGAGGACGACACACTCACTGTTTCTTTAAAGTAACATAAAACATTCTTTAGACCTCCCAGCCTCTCTCCAACTGGTTTTCCACCCTTTGATCGCTCTGAAGGTTACTATGGTGAGGGGATGAACGCCATCATCCTGTTCTCCTCCTGCTATCTACCAGAAAACACGGTGGAGAACTATGAGTATGTCATGGATAACCTTTTCAGGTCAGTATGTTCTACAGTTTCTACAATCTGTGATAAGTTACACATGCAATTGAGCAGCCTTTTGGTCAAACATTACTATGTACCATGAGTTTAGAAATCTCAGAACAAAAAATTACAAGTATTAGTATTTGTGATTTAATTAGTTGTTTTACTTGACGATTTTGATCTTGGTTGCTGTTTGGTAACTTCTTCACAAATGTACAGGATGTTGAGAGCTGTGCAATTGGGAACTGTGTTGCAACTGTGTGTGTACGTGTCTGCTTGAGTGAGTGTGCATGCGCGTGGGTGCTTGGATGTGCGAGCATGTCTGTGTGAGCATGTGCGCTTTTGTGTTGCATGGACACTTCCCTTTGAAAAACAATGTTCCCTTTAAAAGTGTTGACATTAAATATCCTTCATGCCAACACCTGACCTAGCTGCCACACGGACTACAGATCAAATTGTTATTCTGTTACAGACACACCCACACAAAGCATTTCTCCATCCAGCTGACTGGTCAGTGCTGACCCACAGCTCATGTCATGTTGTGACAGGTACATCGTGGGGACGCTGGACCTGATGGTGTCAGAGAACTATGTCCTGGTGTACCTGTGTGGCATGGCTCCCAGGAACAAGATGCCGACTATCAAGTGGCTGCGCCAGTGTTACACCTCCATTGAGAGAAGGTAAGGGAACTCCCAATATAATAGCTGTCACACTCCTAACATTGTACAGTATGTACTGTAGCTGTCCACAGTCCTGTATGAGCCTGTAAGAGCTGGAAGCCAGGGTTGGCATTTCTAGGAATTGCTAGGGATTTCTGTGGTGTTCAAATACAAGGTCATCTATCTCCGCTGTGTAGAGTGAGAAGTGTTTTAAGATGTGTTTTAAGCGAGATATTTTAACAAAAGTTTTGCCATGCATGCATCAGACACTCAACAGCTTTAGTGTTGGTCCAATAGAACGTGTTGTATTGGCTAGTGTTTCTTCCTGTTGAATCTTGCATATTAACTATGAAATCACCCCAACTTTTAATTCTAACACACAGGAATGCCTAAAGTGGGACTAAAATTGGGTGTATTTTTCATATTCTTCAGAAGGGGGCGCTACAATCATTTTTTCTCTCCATTCGACGGTTTCTCTGTCATACTGTAGGTGTCATAGCTACTAGTTGGAATGTGAGCGTCAGATGCCCATTTAGTATATGAGGCTCCTCTGTCTGCCCTCCTTGCCTCTCCTGTGAAATATGACAGGAATGCTGTAATGATCGAGCGCTGTGAGGAACTGGAGTGTTATCGTTAGGGAAGTACTCTCTCCCAGCATTCCTTAGATAACCTCCTAACCCCCTGACTGTAGCGGGCAGGGCTCAGCTGTGGGTGTGTGAACAAGGTGGTGAAAGTGTGTGTGTGTATCCCTTTGTTGTAACTCTCTTGTTGAAGCTAATTTTGAATGTAGTATATTACCAGAGCACAGTCCTTGTTGAAAGTTTATTGGACTCAGTGGTGTTTATTGGACTTCATAGTCAGTCCTGTCTTACAGTAGGTTCCCAAATTAGCTCATGTTCAGTTCTCAGTTTATTTCTCAAATACCACATTTCCACCACTGTTGAAATCTAGTTTTACACACTGTAGTACCACATTCAACTTTGATACTTAGTGTGTGTGGCTCCCATTTTAACCAGGGAGGCAACCTTATCTCTGAGGCAATGTGTTTGTATAGTCCATATAAAGGCAGCTCAGTTTTCTTTCTCCCTCAGTGACTGGCTAGCAGATACACTCACCACAATCTAGAATTTACCCACACCTCCTCCACTCTGACCTCCTTGTTTAACATTACATCCCTTTATATCCCGTTACGTTTATGAAAAACAACGGCACGTTCAAAAGACAAGACGGATAAACAAGGATAGTGAAATATCACTAAGGATCAGTAAAAAGTTAGCACTGACCAAAGTCAGTGCACAATGTCTTTAGATGATCCCAGAACAACAAAATGTCTGACTTTGTGTGGCATTAGTGAATCATGCATTTCCTATCAATGCTGTGCTCTGAGGAGGACAGTAAGCAGCTGACTGTGGCGTTCGAACCTGTCCGTACATAGTGTGGGAAAGGTAATCGTCATGTTGCACACTTGGGGTAGAATTCCCTCCCACTTCATCTTAGACATCAAAGGGTTTGGGATGGTTATGACAAAATACCGATCATCCCTCAGACGTTACCTCACATGTTACCTCACCTTTTTGCAGTGACCTGAGCCTACAGTTCTTCCTTTAATTGGATGTGTAATGGTTTGATAGTTTCAATCATGTTCTCTCCTTTAAAAACAACGTTTCCAGTACCTGACCAGTTCCTGATCAGTGTTAAAAAAAAGACTTGCTCGTGACTGTGTGTGTCTGGTCTCCTCTTATAACCAGGCTAAGGAAAGACCTTAAAGGTCTGTTTGTGGTCCACCCTGCCTGGTACGTCAAAGCCCTGATAACCGTTGTCAAACCTTTCATTAGGTAAGGACTGCATTTCATTTTCTTTATCAACAGTGACTGTTCTTCATTTGATTGTGAAGGCATAACATTTTTCACACCATTCATTACTCCTCTTTTGTCTGTGTGTTCCTTGCAGTGAAAAGTTCAGCAAGAAGATCAGGTTCATTCACAGCTTGCAGGAGCTGTCTCAGTACATCCCCATGGAACGCCTCCAGATTCCTGACTGCATCAGAGAGTAAGTTTACCCCTTCTCCACCTGCCATTGCCTCTTGGCAACAGGATACATTAGGATACATAAGGTGTTCAAATATGGTTACAGTTCTATTAACTCTCCACTGTACAATATGCTGCAACAATCCATAAAGCTATTTACCGTGGCCAGATAGTTGTTCCTTCTGGGAGCCCTGTCCCCACAGGAAGTAGGCCACTAGATGTGTTTGTTACACACTGAAGCTGATTCACAAAAATGGAAGAAACCATCTAACAATGCTCTGTATATAACCACAGAATCCCACAGACTATTAATACCAAGCAATAATAAAACAATGTTCACTCCCATACAGTAATGGCATTATTCCTAAAATGTAAGGATTACTCTTTTCCCCTCTAGGTTTGATCAGAAGACAAACAGGTGAGGCACATTTTGGCAACCACCAATGTACATGTGGAGTTACTGAGGAGCAGACATTTGGAAAGGAAAGGTGGAGGTTGGGTCTACAAGCCGGACAACGAAGGGAACGCTAAATCACCTTAAAAAGTAAACGAACATGAATGTGACCTTGCAAGAGCACATGGGCATCTTGTTGTACAGGACCAGACTTGTATTCTATAAATTATTTATTGATTATTTCTTTGAATGTCATGGGAATGGGAATTGACGTCATTGCATGGCGAAAAAAAAGGAAAAATCTCCCTATTCTTAACTTGCTTGGTCAAGTTTACTACTCAATATTTCACTATCACTCAGTGCTTAGAGTGCTGAATCTCCACTGTCTGTTACACCCCACTAATACATGCCGCACTACTGGGTTATTCTGTTTTGTAAAAGGAGATTAAGAGGTTGATATCCTCCTTTACTATCTAGTGAAAGCACACATCCCACAAGAACCTTGTTGTCTTATTGCAACTGTCAAAAGCTTATAACTCTTACTGAAATGCAGCACCACCATAGTATATACTAATGGAAGTTTGGGTAATACACCAGCAACCAACAGCTAGTGTGAGGCCACTGAGGTACCACTAGAGTTAATTAAAAGAAATATATAGTTTTATGTTACTGTTAGCATTACTGATATATTTTAGGACTGCTAATGCTTCTGTATGAAGTTGCTGAGTAAAGTTTCATCTGTAAGACTGTTTTACAGAGGACAGTTACTTTTTATTATTTATACTTGAAGTTAAAATAAGGAAATTATGAAGCAAAATGGATAAAACACACATTTTCAATACATCATGAATGCCTAGTTATAATGTCAAAGGTTGTCACTGGTTAGTCTTTCCCCAGAGCAGATATTTATTAGACACTAGCAATCTATAACTAATTCACCTGGCAAATATAAAGTCATCCAGAAGTACAGTTTGAATTTGGGCTATGTCTTCCAATTCTAAGAGACATAATTGTTTATAGTGTCTGGAAAAAGGACTTTATATCCCATGCAAGCCTTAAATGAAGAACTGTCACCATGGAAATATTACAGACTCAGGAAACAAGTCCTTGACAGCCACAGGAAGTGAGGTAATCAAGGAGGAAGATTACTGCCAAAGACTCCAGTTCACTACTTGCTGTTCAGTAATCTATATTTACTGGGACTCTTAATCTGGAATCTTGAAAATTCTGTTTATGAACAATAAACCAGTGTGATGAGTATTTTTGAATATAACGCATACTGGAAACCAAAGATATGTGTGATAAGTGTTTTGTACATAAAGGAATGCATTACATTTCTACTGTTGAATATTGAAGTATAATAAATCACATTTGTGTTCAAATCCAAAGATACTGTTTTTTGTTGTTGTTTTTGCTTCTCTTTGACTTTGGTAATAATAATAATAGTAAGATGGGCATATTTCATGTAACACTGAATTGTTTGCACAATTAAATACTTTCCATATACAATACTGTGATGTAGAACTACTGTACATGAAAAAACAAAAAGAAATGTTTTACTAAAAGACAGAAGACATTGATCTAATGCATCTAGAGAAAAACGAAATATCTATAACATGTCCCGATATTGTAGATTCTTAACACCATTATGAAAAGGTTACAGTTTTTCAGGTCAAGATCTATTGGTCTCTTTGACTGGTGTAATTAGTATGTGAATGAGTGATTGGCTAGGCTAGACTCTAAACAAATTAAGAATGTGTGGCACATTCGATTTGATTCACAGATGGCTCCATTTAAAAATGTTTTAAAGTTGGAGCATGGCCATTGCACCTGCTCATTCACAATTTCTTTTATTTTGCCATGAAGCCATTCTAGCAAATGTCATACACTATATATGGAGGTGGTACACAAACGTTCAAACATTTTACTTTCCAGTGAAGGAAAAGGAGAGTTCTCAGAAATGACTTTGTATCAAAAGGTTTTGATTTCATAAAATGCAAATGGTATAACATGATAATTATACAACAAATGTGGTGTTAATTTAGTTGACAAGGCAATTTGCTGTACAGTTTATATGAACACTACATGATAAACAAAGGCAACACATCAGTCATCCTCAACTTTAGGGAAACTAAAGACCCAGTGAATTCAATCTATGGATTAACATGGCTTTAGATGACAAACACATAAAAACACTGTTAAAATGAAAGGTTCCAGTGGACACAGTCAAAACAATTTCAAATGAGCGACAGGCCAGGCAACAGGAATGACAGGGCTGGTTATTCACAACGCATAGCCATCGTAAGGTGCGACACAAAAACAAAAATTTTGAATAAAATAAAAAAACAGCCCATATAAATCAAGAAATGTAAGTGTCATGTCAGTGACATACTATTATTAAAATAGCTATCTTGGGCCGATGAAATATGCCATATTTGGTTCCCCCCAAGAGTGCTAGAGTTGACACTGTGTGAGTGGGAGGCCCAGTAGAGCTGACAGAAGGAATGCACAGTAAAGTGCTAGGAATTTTCCACTCTCATCAAGGTGGGGGACATCCTACAATCCCCTGCTCTTTAAAAACGCCTTAACGAAATGTTCCTTCAGTGTCCTGCAAGGATGATTCTTTATTAACTGGACAGGCTCATAATGTTTCCAAATTGATTTTCAGGAGAGAATCAGATCCTGCCCTTGGACATCATCTAAATCTTAGGACTTTGATGTTAAATCAATTAAAGCGTATTCCATCATGGGCCGACAAAAAAAAAATATTGAAAAAAGACAATAAACATTTCTTAGCTGGCCTGGGTGATAGACGTTTGATCTTCTATCCTGCTTGGATAAGCAGTAAGAATATAGACTGGGACATTCAGATGGTTTTTAAACAAATATAAACATGATATTAGTCTTCTGGACATCTCCAGAAGCAGTCATTATTTGCAGTATTCAAGTTCAGCAGCTCACGCACAGACAAAAATACA
The DNA here is from genome assembly GCF_963692335.1 of Osmerus eperlanus. Classification (NCBI taxonomy): domain Eukaryota; kingdom Metazoa; phylum Chordata; class Actinopteri; order Osmeriformes; family Osmeridae; genus Osmerus; species Osmerus eperlanus. The sequence goes on from NC_085024.1 coordinate 11,868,790, forward strand.
AAGGTGCTCAATGGCTGAAAATCCATCGGTGGGACAAATCTTGTTTTGCAAAAAACATCCAATAAAATGAACCAAAAGGAGTCTGGTTTAAACCAGTCTAACAAAAGAGATCCTGTGGAACCCACAGAAAAGCACACACTTCCCAAATGTTTTCCAGTTTTGCAAAGCATACAGAGCGCAGCTTTCTCATTGGACAAGGAAAACATGAAGAAGGCCATCCCATGATCCACTTCACCTGTGAAGTCAAAATGAGTTTTTGGGGGGTATTTGAGTAACTAAAATGAGACCACAGGTCAAAAGAATTTCATTTTCTGATTGATTTACTTTATATTCATGTGCCATTCAAGTTTCTATCGCTGTACAGAATAGAAGTAGTCCATGGGTATGATAGTAGTGCAGAAATGTACTTCACCTACCATTGCTGGAGGAACACAGTAGCAAACAGCTATGACATGCTCCTACGTCCATTGGACCTGGGGCCTTTAGATCTCATCTGCTCCTGGACTGACCCTGACTGCCAAAAAGAAAGAAGAGTCCTTATGTCCTGTTGGCATTTTTTCTGTGATCATTTTATTTGAGAGCTCAGTAAATAAATACTAAGAGACAGTATTTACAGGATATCCATGTGAACAGTACACTGTACAAGTGTCACATATGTGTGTTGATACAGCGTCTCCTATTCTGCACACTGAAACTGAGTAATTTCATCTACAGGACTAAAGTGATTTAAAACCATGTTTTTGGCCCATTGTATGCAATATAACGTTCTGGTTCTATGGTTCGCATGAAACATGAGCCTATTTGGAGCCCTGACAATGTTTTCCATCTTAACTGGTTCCATATGTTACCCAGCTCAATTTATAATTTGTGAGTCATTACTATTACATAACACCGATGGAGGCTGTATGATTTCATTATTGAGGGTTAGACAATAAACATAGCCCAGTATGCTCCAGTGTGGGTTGAACTCTGTATTTATGTCCCATATGGGTTACAGATTATGCCCTAAAAACCATTGTCCTCTGACAGTCATTTTAAGGCATTGAAATAGCTCAGTGCAGACAAACAATGCAGTGCTATCTGTCAGGAGGACAATGGCCCTTCGCTTGCCTTTCAGGCTATGGCTAATGGGCTTCTATGGCCTGGTTATTGTGAAGGTCACATTGGTTTTCTTCAGCTGTCTTTCATATATATGTTTCACTATACTAGCTACCCTGGGTTGCCGAGTATAATCCATAGCTGGTTTAAAATGTAGAGCTCATACAAGCATTCAGGCACCGGAAGCACTTATCAAATACAAACATGTACAAAATGGGCACAAATTGAGCCATCATACTGAGTCACAGTACATTTTAATTAGGACTGAAACAAATTGTGCTATACAACCCTGTATTAACATCAAATAAACCTGACTCTTTTAAGAGGCATTGGGGAAACTCAAAACACAATGGTCTCTGCAACCTATTCCTTCACCACTCATTTATGCAGTTTCTTAGTACTTCCCCATTTCTGTGTGCAGAGAAATTTGAAACTGATATCAAATTTGTGCTATAATACTTTCAATTCCTATGGTCACAATAATATTAATAATGAGTGTGCGTTATACAATAATAATCAATTGGTTAAATCATTGGACCTTGTGGAATTGATATAATAATTTCTCAGAATAAGAAGCACCTTGAAATACCTTGAAAGGGAAGTGTGTTTCACAAATGTCACATACACCTCCTTAAAGTACATACTGTACTAGCATACAAGGATATTCTTATTTTCACAATTTGCTTACCGGCTGGAGTCCGTTAGCCATCTCCCCAGAGCCTATGTGTGTCAGGTGAACAAAGTTTGTGGGCTCGCCAATCATGCTGCGGTCAATTTTCCTCCGCCTTTTCCTCTGTAAACAAAAATAAATGCAGATTCAAGTTTAGATGACAGATAAGCCTGTTTCTGTTTTCATGTATGCAATTTAGCAATGGAATCAATACTTCGCTGTCTGAAAAACTATCAGACAATGTTGCTCCTTTTCAACTGAGACTCAACTGAACTAGTATTGACGTAACATGGGTGCTTGTGAAATCAACAACTACTCCTGACATTACGACTTTTCCCAATATTGTCGTGACTTCCATGAGAATTTGGAGAAGGTGAATCTCCTCTCTCTTTATTATGCATGTCACACTCAATGGAGAGTCTGATCACTTCATTACCGTCCTCTCCCCATACTTGTTTTATTAGATCAGTGCAAGTTCCACCATCAACATGTCATCACATGCCACAGTGTGCTGCAAACAAACCAGGTATTACAACCCAGTATGCTGTGGCGGTATTCACTCAGAACAGATCAGAGACTGATCATTCACACAGCACCATTTGGAAAAAACATGAACACAATATTAATGACACAACCAATACAGCCATTATCAATGGCATGACAAGCACCATACTCTATATTTTTTAATAACCATTACAAACTACACTTTTCTCCACAAATCAAACTTAGCTGGGGAGTCACTTGTTACGGCACATAAACTATTTCCATAACAGTCTGGGTCTCTCTCCACCCAACAATAGAACAAACAGCAACCTAAAAATATAGAAGAGGAAGGAGGAAGGAGGGAGGAAAGAGAATGAGCTCACATTAGCAGCCAAGATGAAAATCCCACTTCCCCCTCAGAGAGACTACTCATTGTTAAAAGAGGGACCTGAATACAAGGGTCAGGGGTGGGTAGGGGGACGTTACTATGGAGACATGCTTCAGAAGGTCAAAAACTTAACATGTCTATTCTAACCCTAATTTATTAAACTGAATCAATGTATCAGATCTGTGGAAAAGACCAAACCATATTTCAAACAGGGATTATAAACAAAATAAACTTCAAGCCAACCAATGACTAAGCTACATTTGCTGCCAGAGTTACTGCCCTGGTCCTTGTTTGTACACTGTAAATATTGGATTTTTGCTAATATAAATACAACTCAGTACTTGAACTGAAAAAGGTTGTACTGGAAGACAAACTTGCAAGTGTGCCAAGACACCTCCGCAATTTACAACACACAGTTTTCGTGTCATAAACTGTAAGTTTCATTTAAATTAGTCTAGGTTTTAAAAACTCTACAGTATTTCAACCCCGTTGTGACCTTCATAATCACTGCCCATGTCTTGGAAATCCTGATTCTGCATCTTTGGCCACCAATTAGTATGTAATAGGCAATGACAGAGCTTTCTTTGTTTTTACATGCCTCGTGTCTGAGCCACTCTCCCAACGACACAGAAGTCTACCCTTCTTGACTGTTGAGGCCCTCTCGTGACTACAGTATGTGGGTCAACCACTTGAGCACAAAAAAAGAAGTAATTTTCCTCGTTCAATTCCCCTTGTATTAGCCTAACCCATTTCTGACACACTTGTGCTGTAACATAGGACCCTCCTCGCTTGTTGTCTGTGAGTGACTGAAGAGAGTGAGCTAATGAGTTCAAAACCAATGTTAGCTGCACGAGGCAACAGTTGGATGGCCTTAATACTGCACTGAAACCAAGAAGGTTCTTCTGTGGGGTCAATCTGATATATATCTAATCTAAAAATATGTACACATTTTAATTAAGTCATAAGAACCCTTTGAATGTCAGACAAGCAGGTCAACGGTCTTTCCCATGATTCCCTGGAAGAGTGAAACACTCACCGGGGGAGGTTTGGCCACAACGCAGCAGCCGATCTTGTGCCAGAACTCACTCATCCCAGCTGTCCTGTTGGTGAAACTGTACTGGAGACCCTGGGTCTCTCTTGATGCCCTGGAGGCAGCCGAGTACTTGCCGGAGTACAAGGGTGAAGCTTGGGGGGCAATTGTGAAAACTTTCCAGTGACCCAACTAATCCAGGAAAAACAAGAGGCGTCCCGTAAGGTCCTGTACACAGACCGGATGTAATTCTCTCAACTTTTAAGAATTGGCCTATTCTCCCCCTTTCTTGTGCAGGTTTCCCATGGGGTTTGTTTTTTCTCTAGAGTCAGACTACATCTGTTGGGCCTGTTGAGACAATATCAGATTCCATTACTTGAAGTCTGACAAAAAACAGGGAAGGTGAAATAGTTACACAATCTCCACCTGCAACAAATGCACATACCTCTTTCACATTGATATATATACACTCAGAATTAAAAATTAAAACAACAACAGCCCTAAACAGGGTTTAACCATTTCCCTCCACTCTTCACATTTGAAAGGATCCCTTTTAGCATTACATTACATTTAGTCATTTAGCAGACGCTCTTATCCAGAGCGATTTACAGTAAATACAGGGACATTCTTTCCGAGGCAAGTAGGGTGAAGTGCCTTGCCCAAGGACACAATGTAATTTGACACGGCCGGGAATCGAACCAAGAACCTTCTGATTAATAGCCCGACTCCCTAAACGCTCAGACATCTGACCCCCGAATCAAGTGTTTAAAAGTTAAATGCTAAATGGATGCAGTAGAGATAATAGCCACTAAGTCAGGCAGAACTGTATTTGCAATGTGCTGCAGAGACACATGGTGAAGAAACGATCGATGATATCACACCCCTCAAGAAATTAACTAGGCCTAATTTAGGAAGGGAATGTTTCTCTACAGTCACTGTGTCTCAATTATGAATGTTCCTTTAACTGAGGGAAAGACATTGAGTCTCTTTACATCAACATGTGTTGGACGAGAATGTTTGGCAGTGCCAAGATGAAGACAAACATTGCACAGAACAATCTTTGGCCAAGGTTAGCTCCCCAGTGGTCCACATGTCCTAATTGCAACCATAGAGGATAAATGGGTAATCGTTCTGTTGTATTATTGACATTATAGCTGTCATTAAATGTGTTTACATGTATAATTACATCTATTGAACACATACAGTAGCAAGCATTAGTTGAAATGTATTCCTCAAGCATGGCAGATTAAATATATTTGGTTCAAATACACCATGTCTACACTATGCTGTCACATTAGCTGTCAGCATGCTATGTGTCTGTGACACAGCATGAAAGAGGAGACACTCCAAATGTAGTGGCACAGTAGCCTACCTTTTTTAATGAAATCAATAGCCTACACCTTTTACCAAGGTCTACTAGCTCTACGTTTCCCTATTTCAGAGCTGAGAGCATCATAGTTAACTTGAACAACACATTCCCTCAAAGCAAAGCCAAAGACAAGTTATTTTGTATCTGATATACACCAATGTTCTAATTAGGATAAATCTTGTTTTAAATAGTAATTTGTGCAAAACGGCGAGCGAACTTATTTTTGAGGAATGTTGATAGTGATAGTTCAAACTGTAGGAGTTATTTAAATGCCCTTACCGAATAATCTAGGAAGCCAATTGTGTGTGTCAAACGAGAGAGAAAAAGAGACAGCTTTCATAGCCTACATTAATACAGACAGACAGAGATGGTGTCTGCTATTACAAAAATTAAACGGTTACTTGGTTTATGTTTAACATAAGAGAAACACAATACGAACTATTTACCTACTTACCAACTGAGATGGCAATGGTCTGTCTTAAACGAATACATAGACAATTAATTAAACCATTAAGAGCTCGACTCTACTCCTTCCCCAAAAATCTTAGACGAACATGGACAGTAACACTACAGCGACACTCTTGTCGTCGCCGTTGGGCTGAACAACTAACCGTTGTCTACACAGATTGCCTTCAGAAAAACGGGTTGATGTGTATTTTTATTGTAGGCAGCGTCAGAGCGCCGCTTTCCGGTAGCTCTTGTAATCACCAGTGTTGTGCATGTTCATACCTCTCATGAACTAATTCAAAGTTCAGTTCATACAAGTAAATATGAATCGTTCACGTTCATAGTTCACCATTTAAATTCGGAACTATAGGCCTAGTTCAGTTCATAGTTTTAAGGTGTGTGTTTACTGTGTGTACAAATTCCGCAAAAAATAATAAGGTGCATCAGATCAGATGTAGTCGCTGAGTCTGCGTCTCTGCTTTCACTTGCCATTTTTATGAGACAGAGAGCTGTTGTCTTGGAATACGTTGCTTGATTGTCTACGTGTGTGCGATGAATCATGGGTAACGTAGTGCGAAGGCTACTTAGAGAAAATGTTAGGGGCACTGAGCAATGTGCAAGCATTCGATTTAGACAGCGTCTCTCCTCAGGAGAAGGAAAACATTCCGTAACGTTTTAGCTAGACCTCAAATAATATGAACGTGTTCACCGTTCAAATTCATTATTTGTCATTAAGTTGCGTTTCTTCATCGTTCTTATAAAAATGAACGTGTTCAATGAACGCGTTCTTTTGAACTCGTTCATGCACAAGTTCAACACTGAAAATCTAGCCTGGTCCTAACCAGACTCAAGTACATTTCATTTGTACAGAGTCTGGCCTCGCTCCATTGACAAGGGTTGACTTCCTTGTAGGCGGGTACTCTGTTGAAGTTTAAAACTATTGGATCTGCCCAGAGCCACTCTGATCTGCCGTAACCAATCGCTAGCGTTCGCCTTAGCCAATTCCTTCACCACTACTGTAAGTAACAGAGCTAGAACGAGCTGGAAAATCAAACTGTTCCCGAACCCCGTGGGGAGGAGGGCCAAAACATCATGGCCGCCAACAAAACTCAGCAAACTTGTTCTTGCTCCGGCTTTAGCTGTTGGATATTCGGCAGCGTTGCCACAACGGACCGAATGGCTTCGCTCGCATCTTTCTCCGCCGCCATTACGGAACTACAACACAAACTAGCGCACGACACCAACGTCATCGTTCTCAGCCACTCCCTCTGTTCGCTGTTTGGCCGGTTGAAAATCAACCTGAAAAATCTGACTTACGTACCGAATGGCCAGACCCAGAGCCTTTTCTATGGCTCTGGCCAGACCTAGTACAGAAGCAAAATCAAAATTAAGCGGAAGTACGTAGGAGGGCAGAGCCAGGCTACTGAAAATCACCTTCATTCATATATTTAGGCCATGCAGTGCTAGCCTGGCTCTGATTTCACAATTCTGTAAAAAAAAATATTGGCTTCATGTTTTTCCAATGATCACCTGTAGTCTTGAAAAAAATATTTTGCATGCAGATGAAGTCTGGTGTCTGGACTGGATCCTTTTCACGTCACTCACTGCTCTCTTGCGACCACTGCCTCCCGGTGTTTTTAGGTGAAATAAACAAACAAACAAAAAACGTCAAAGATATTAGTCATGAAAAGACATGCTCTTTCATCTTAAAGAGTTCTACAAAGACTGCTTGTGTTCTTCATTCAACCTACTACCCCAATATGTTTGCCCATAAATGATCATTGCACAGTCTCACGCTCGCTCTAAATACCAAATCCCCGAATTCCGGGAGATTGTATAGCATTTGCGGGCGTCCGGGAGCCGCTATTGAAATGCGGGACACTCCCGGAACCTCGGGGAGACTTGGGATGTCTGAGTGTCGGACTGGCCATCGGGAGATTTCCCGAACGGCCGGTCCAACTAAAGGCCGCTATGGCCACGGCTATGGTTGCCACCTTCAATACAGAAAAATAAGGGACGCCTGCCGCAGCAGGGGCCACACCCCTCAAGGCCACGATGACCACAGGCCCGATGACGTGCCAGTGGTGGTAAATTACAACTTAAAACATGTTTTCATAAAAATATTAAGATGGATACATGGACATTATAAAAATATATCTGCTATTGAAATCAGTGTGAACAGAGGCACTCAGTCTATCACAACTCAAGTGGTCAGCTAAATGGTAGCTGAATACACAGCTATGACTAAAATAAACATAGGCCTACAAAGTTTGACAGTGAGACCACAAAAAATAGGCTTTTGGGGGAACTTGTGAGAACCATATTTTATTAACTTATTAAATTAACAGATCCATAACTTATTAACTTTAAATTAAACAAATGCTTTGATACTCAAAAAGTCTCTTGGAAAAATAGATATAGTGCAGGAGACTTGCAAATGATCTTCCATGAACATCATGAACATGATAACATCAGTGGACCAGAAGTGTGCAGTATTGGGGCATGTCAAGCCTACTTCCTTTTATAAGTGTAAGCCTACTTCTTATTACGTGGGGGTCACCTGGAGCTGCCTCCGCCATTCTTTCAAATCGACTCTACGCCAAGAGACCCGACTTCCTCTGACTGTCTGTGAACCTGAAACAAACCGATCAAACCAACGATGGCAGCGAGTATTACCCAAACAGGGGCAGAATAGGACGAGTCTTCACAGAATGCGGGTGGGATGATTTGCATGGGATGCTGCATTGAAGACAACTCTGAAAATACGGGACAAACCCCGTCCCGTATTGATTCAAAACGGGACGCGTTATTTTATTCTCAAATACGGGACGATTCCGTATTTTAAGGGACGGGTGGCAACCCTTGCCACGGCACTATGCAGTCATGCCAATCAGAACGCTCGTATTGTCGTTGCCATATAATAAACTTTATTATTATATAGCCTATTTGTATTAAGCAACTGTACACGGGTCACGGGCCGGTCTGCATTTCAAAGTCCCGGGCTGTTTTTCAGTTCCTGTCCGACCCTGCTTATGACCTCCATAAAGAGGTAATTGTGTCTGCCTGGAACAGCTGATTGTTCAAGACAATTATTAACTTTGTTCAACACCCCTTCCTGCATGTACATGCACAAAACCAGTATCATTTGCCTCTTACAGAGAGTTCAAGTGATCAGCTTGGTTCTGTCATAGTCTTTTTCATTAAAATGACCGAGGCCATGGACTCAATCAGCTGTCCCATTTGTATAGATCCACTGAAGAACCCAGTGACTATTCCCTGTGGTCACAGCTACTGTATGGAATGTATTGAGTACTACTGGGATCAGGATGATCGGAAGGGTGTCTGCAGCTGCCCCATCTGCCAAGAAAGCTTCATCCCAAGGCCTGTGCTGAAGAAAAACACTGTGCTTGTGGATTTGGTGAATAAAATTGAAAAGATCGGATTTGAGTCTGCTTCTACATCTAACTGTTATGCTGGATCTGAAGATATGTATTGTGACGTCTGCACTGAGAGAAAGCAGAAAGCCCTCAAGTCCTGTCTGGTGTGTCTGGCCTCTTACTGTGAGGCTCACCTACAGCCTCACCATAAGTCGCCTGCCTTGAAGAATCACAAGCTGGTCAAAGCCTCCTCAAACTTGTGGGAAGATCTGAAGAAGATCTGCTCTCGTCACAACAAACTGTTGGAGGTTTTCTGCCGTACTGACCAGAAGTGTATTTGTTATCTATGCTTCGTGGGTCAACATAAAGACCATGAGACTGTTTCAGCTGTAAGAGAAATGAAAGAGAAATGGGTGAGAATCTAAACTTTCAATAATTGACTCTGATTAACGTAGAAAAGAAGGCATGGCCTAGCACTAGGTCAAAGCAAAGTTAATTCTTTGGTAACAGAACATTCTTTAAAATCCAAAGTCCATTCTGTACTACTTTTTGCTTGAGAGTTGGATAGAGCAAAGTTTATGCTACTTACACACTATTAGATTCGTTATTTTATTGTCCACACCCTTTTTACAAATTAAGTACTGTTTGATGTGGTTGTCTTGATTCTTAGGTTCTGAAAGGAAACCATGATTAATTTATGAGAATAACTATAAATATTATAACACTGGTCTCAACAACACAGGCCCAAACTGGTTTTGCTCCTAGGATCGAGTACTTCTCCCTGGCAGGGCCGAGTCTCAGACCCTTCCATTCACCTGCAATGTCCCCAGGGGTCTGTCATCGGTTCAATCCTTTTTATTCTCTATATGCTCCCCCATGGCCAAGGCTTCCATTAAAACAGTCTCCTTCACTGTTATGTGACAACACCCAGTGTTTCATGAAAATCATCTCTTTTCTTTCATTTGGTTGAACTCTCTCATAATTCACCTTACATCTGACAGACTACTCAGAGAACGGAGACCGTGACCCCCTCCCTCACCCGCAGCAACCAAACCAGCAACACCTTGTACCATCTTTAAAATGTTGCCAAACTGTGGCCTTCTCTCTTGCTGTCAGATGCTACAAAACTTGTCGACGCCTTTGTCTCTTCAAGAATGGAGTACTGGAATACACTTCTCATCAAGACCCTGGTTTGGAGTCTTACTGTAATAAGCTACAGTACATTCAAAACAGCACCAGGATCCTGATGATAGTGTGGAAGCACCACCACATCGTCCCCATCCTCATATCCCTCCACTGGCTCCCAGTCTCAGATTCAACTCAAAATCATCTGCTAACCTTCAATGGCATCCAGGGAACCGCACCCAACTACAACCTCAAAGAGCTCTCACCCCATCATTCCGCCCACCTCCCTCACAAGCAACAGTTTCCTCCTTCACGCCCATCAAAGCGTAATGGCAGACTGTATTATCATACATTTTCTATATACAACACATACAACTATGTACTGTGACTATGATTCTATACTTACATTTACAATAACAAATTATATTCCTAGTAGACCCTTTATCCAAAGCAATGTAAAAACTGTGAAAACAAAAAGTACAACAGAAGATCAAGGATGGGGAAGTGCATAGTTCTACAGTATTTCAGTGGTCAGAGTCAAACAGTCTGTTACCAGTCACATCGCAAAGTCACCACATCTCAGCTCCTAGGCACGGTGAACAAAAAAAAAATTCCAGTGTGAGAATAACAATTAATTACTTAGATACAGTGCAATAACATCTCAATTAATCATAAGATCTCAATTCCTCAACTACAGTCTAAAAATAACATCTCAATTACAGTAGTATTCTAATGTCTATTATTATTATTAGTATTCTGCCTATAAAACAAGCACTGTTGATAAATGATGTTTATTTATAGATGGAGCTGGGTTTGAGTCAGCAAAAACTGCAGCAGAAAATCCAGGAAAGAAATAAGGAGCAGAAGGAGCTCCAACAGGCTGTGATGTATTTTAATGTAAGTGTTATCAAAAGAAAACAAATATCTTGTCTGTTGGTGTGCATATGTGTGTGTTTGCAAAATGTGTGGTTTGTCACCTTACAGCACTCAGCACAAGAAGCAGAAAAGAACAGTGAGAGAATCTTTAATGAGCTGATCTGCTCCATTCAGAGAAGACGCTCTGAGGTGAAGGAGCTGATCAGAGCCCAGCAGAGGGCAGCAGTGAGTCAGGCTGAAGGACTCCTGGAACGCCTGGAGCATGAGATAGCTGAGCTGAAGACAAGAGACACTGAATTAGAGAAGCTGTCACTCACAGAAGATCACATACTCTTTCTCCTGGTAATTCCACTTACCTTTTATCTACAACACAGAAGTAACTGACAGTTCAGCTAACCTATTGTTTTGTCCGTCCGTCCGTCCCCCCTCTCTTTTTCAGAGATATCCGTCTCTCTCCAGTCTATCTTCAGACTTACCCATCATCCTAGTCCCTCCTCCACTGTACTTTGGAGATGTGACTGAGGCTCTGTCTGAGCTGAGAGCGAAATTAGAGGACCTCCTTAAAGGGGAGTGGCTTAACATCCCAACCAAAGGTGGGTACAAAACTAGATCTGTGGGTGGATCACACAAGCACTTTTAAATTATGACAATATGCCTCATGATGTGATTTGACTGCCTCAATTTGAATGTGTTTTTGTGTCTTTAGTGAGTTTGGTTGATGTTGTACTGCCACTAGAGCCTAAGACAAGAGATGACTTCTTAAAATGTAAGTTTCTATGTAACTGTGTCTCTCCACTGACACTACATATTAAGACTGAGACAAACATAGACATGGAGGGAAAGTAGTAGGCTTTGGGCACAAATCTGCTTATACAGTATCTATCTACACATATTTTTCTGATTTGTTCCTTGCTTTTCTCCCAGATTCCTGTTCCCTCACAATGGACCCAAACACAGCACAGAAACACATCCGTCTATCTAATGGGAACAGAAAGGCAGGATGTGTGTGGCCGCAGCCTTATCCTGACCATTCTGAAAGATTCTATAAATGTTTGCAGGTGCTGTGTAAAGAGGATGTATCTGCACGCAGTTACTGGGAGGTAGAGTGGAGTAGTTTAGGGGTTTGTATAGCACTCTCCTACAAAGATGTAGGGTGCAATGCTGACTTTGAATTTGGATGCAATGACAAGTCCTGGAGCTTGCAATGTTATAATGGTGGTTATAGCTTCAAATACAATAATGTTGCTACTAAATTGTCAGGCCCCATGTCCTCCAGGGTAGGAGTGTACCTGGATCATAAGGCAGGTACTCTGTCCTTCTACAGTGTCTCTGACACAATGACCCTCCTGCACCAAGTCCAGACCACATTCACTCAGGCACTCTATCCTGGGTTTGGGTTTGGCTTTGTTTCTTTGGTACGTGGGTCCAGTTTTGAACTGTGCTAGATGGATTATAATTTTGTAATTCAGAAGATGATTTACGATACAATATTTATTCTACTGTCAATATTGTGTAGACATAGAAACTAGATTATCTGTTTTAGGAGCAAAATTCATTTAGGCCATTGATTTAGATTTTACTCAAAAGCTATCAGAGCAATGAAAGTGGTATGTGGCTTAGAATATTATTTTTGAAGAATTAGATTAAATTCATGAGGGAAAGATTAGATTTTACACAGTACAATTTGAGCAATATTTAGAGACAAGATTTCTGAACCTTCTGAACCTTGAAATGTCTGAAAGTAGTCTGTACCTGGAAAAATTCAAATAAACTGTTTTGTGGAAAAACATAGCTGTTATATGTTATTTTCATGTAAACTCGTCCGCTAGGCAAGTGTGGGAGCGTCTAAGCTGGTCTCTCCTCCTTCACTCTTCCTCAGTCCGTTCAGGTGACCTGCCACCTGGGTACAAAATCCAGCCTTTAAGAAATCTGGACATCTGACCCTCCTCAGGATCATCCTGATAGCAGTGTGGATGTTAGGGTCCTCACACAGGACAGACTACCAGAGGCCAGCAGCCTTGTTAAGGCACCTGGCAGCAGGGCGAGCAAGAGAGCAGCCAGCCAGAGTGAAGGAGGAGAGCCCAGCTCATCCAAATGCTCGCGCACATGAACCAACTAAAACACAGAGCAGGGAGCTGCACTGATGCCCCTTAAACTTGTTAATCCACACAAGGAGAAGCAACAAATATGATCAACACTTCATTACACAGGCACACACAAACAAACCCTCAAAATTAAATTGTATCTTTTCCGCTATATTTGGTTCTTCATTATTGCTTTAATTACTAATGTCAAAATCAGGCATCAGCCTAATCCTAGACTAATAACTAGACTTCAATATTATCTGTTGATAAGTAATAATTTAGTTATAAAAGGCTTTGTCAAAATACACAGATTTAGTTTTTCATAAAACAGTGATGCATAGTTCAGATGCATTGTGGTCTCATCTGCAGGGCTGAAAGCGAGACAATTAAAAACAGCTGCTACTTCATCAGTAGAATATTTATTTCTGTAGGTATTGTCATGGAAGTCTTTTGAAGTTATCAACCCCAGATTGGGCGCCATGGTAGCTCACTGAATAAGTGCATGTACCTTGTAGACCAAGGCCTTCCTGCAGGCCCTTTGCTCCGTGTCATCTACTCTCTCTCTCCCCTACATTTCCTGTCCCTCTACACCATCTCTTGGAAAAAGAATTAAAGCAGAAATACCCCCCCAAAAAATAAAATACAAAATCAACCCCATATATGGCAGCCTCACAAATGCTCACACACCTGCACACACACATGTGCACACACATACCCACACACATCTACATGTATGCATGCACACACACACACTTTTGAGACAGTGTTCACTGTAATCATTCCTAAACCACTCCTCTTCTTGCTGAGGGTGGAACCAGGAAGTCCCTCCCCTCCCTACAAGATCTCTTCAGAGAAGACGAAACTGACCTGTCCTTTCCTTCGTCTGGGTGAGAAGAAGAACAGTAAAATGGCTCAACAGGGAGTTCTGCTGGAGCACAACCAGTTCAGTTGTTCAATCTGTCTGGATCTACTGAAGGATCCGGTGACTACTCCCTGTGGACACAGCTACTGTATGAGCTGTATAAAAGACTACTGGGATCAGGATGATCAGAAGGGAGTCTACAGCTGCCCCCAGTGCAGACAGACCTTCACTCCCAGGCCTATTCTGAGGAAAAACAACATGCTGGCTGAGGTGGTGGAGAAGCTGAAGAAGACAGAACTCCAAGCTGCTCCTCCTGCTGACAGTTCTGCTGGACCTGGAGATGTGCTGTGTGACTTCTGCTCTGGGAGGAAGCAGAAAGCCCTCAAGTCCTGTCTGGTGTGTCTGGTCTCTTACTGTGAGGCTCACCTACAGCCTCACTATGAATCTCCTGCCTTTAAGAAGCACAAGTTGGTCAAAGCCTCTTCACAACTGCAGGAGAAGATCTGCTGTTGTCACAATGAATTAATTAAGATTTTTTGTAGAACTGACCAGCAGTGTATTTGTTTGGTGTGTGTGATGGATGAACATAAAGGTCATGATACAGTCTCAGCTGCAACAGAAAGAACTGAGAAACAGGTGAGAAACAAAGCTTCCATCTTTGATTAGATTTGTGTAAATTGAAATATAAAAAAGAAAATGTTGCTGTAGTAAACAATCAAACTGCTGTAATTAGACTTACAGTTTGTGGTTGTCTTGGAATGAGCAAAGGCTATAGTTATGTAATAATTTTGTAGCAGCCCACACCCATTTCAGGAGGTGAAAATTACTGCCTGCCTGCTGTCAGTTAAAATGAATCATCATCTAATACAACATAAAATGATAAGTATTCATAGTTTCACAGTGCTTATAAAACACACATTATTCATAACTTGTGTGTTTATCCTCAGAGGGAGCTTGGACTGAGTCAACAGAATATTCAGAAGAGAGTCCAGCAGAGAGAGAAGGAGCTGAAGGAGCTCCAACAGGCTGTGGAGTCTCTGACTGTGAGTACAGTTCTGGAAGACATATCTGGACTTCAAGTGGGACAGGACAGAAATACAAAAATGTGTCTGTGTGTTGTGTTATGTTCAGCGCTCTGCACAAGCAGCAGAGAAGTACAGCGAAAGGATCTTTACTGAGCTGATCTGCTCCATTGAAAGAAGACGCTCTGAGGTGAAGGAGCTGATCAGAGCCCAGCAGAGGGCAGCAGTGAGTCAGGCTGAAGGACTGGTGGAGAGACTGGAGCAGGAGATAGCTCAGCTGAAGAGGAGAGACGCTGAGCTGGAGCAGCTTTCACACACAGAAGATCACATCCATTTCCTCCAGGTACAGTAACTCACCTTCCATCTACTTTACTGGAAGTAACTCACTATTTAGTTGTTTATTGTTTAGTTCTTTCCCACTAACTCGTTTCTCTCTATCTCTCTTTCTGTTCAGGGTTATCAGTTTCTCTCCAGTCCCAGTGTATCTTCAGACTTACCCAGCACCATTGCCCCTCATCTTAAGTACTTTTGTGATGTGAGGGAGGCTGTGTCCAAGCTGAAAGAGAAACTAGAGGATATCCTTAAAGGGGAGTGGCCAAAGATCACAACCACCAGTGGGTAAAAAACACTAGACTTGTAGAGGGATCATACAAGCATCCTGTAGATACACTGTAGATCATACAAACATCTTCAGACTAATCAAACTCTTTTTACACACTATGTGTGTAACTTCATCTGACCTCTGTGTGAATGTGTTGGTGTGTTTGTAGTGAATCCAGCAGATCTTTTACTGCCACCAGAGCCCAAGACCAGAGCAGACTTCTTACAATGTGAGTATCTTTCAACGGTTCTTTTCTTCTCTTCACTTATACTACACACAAACCATAAGCTACTAGACACAGTAGCTTATGGTTTTTATTGAGATAATAGCAGTGCAGTCCTACATAAACCCCCACCATTCATACATGACAGCTTAACACAGTAAGCAGGCAGCACACATTAGACAGTTGCACAACTGATGCAACTGATGCAAAAATAGATTTGTAATCTCAATGGGACCTTCCTGGTAAAATAAAGGTAAAATACAAAATAAAATAAATAAATAACACAACTGCCATCAGGGAAAAGTGAGACGGCTTTTATAAATTATATTGACGCATTGCCTACCTGCCCAAACTTACTCCAGAGATAGAAATGGAAAACTCTAGAAGTAGTTATCCACCAAATAAAATTGTTTGTGATACTATCTGACTGACTCTTTCTATGATTCTTTGTCTGCTCTGCTCTTCTCCCAGATTCCTTTCAGCTCACACTGGACCCAAACACAGCATTCAAACATCTCTTTCTGGCTGAGGGGAACAGAACAGGAAAAAGTACTTTTGAAGTCCAGCCATATCGTTATCATGCAGAGAGATTCACTGACATAGGGCAGGTACTGTGTGGAAATGCTCTGTCTGGACGCTGTTACTGGGAGGTGGAGTGGAGTGGAGGGGTTGGTATAGCAGTCTCATATAAAGACATCAGCAGAACAGAGTCAGGTCTTCTATCTAGATTTGGAGACAATGATAAATCCTGGTGTCTAGAGTACTATGGTAAATGTTTTCATTTCAGACACAATAATGTTAGGACAGTAACATCAAGCTTTGGTTCCAGGGTAGGAGTGTACCTGGATCACATGGCAGGTACTCTGTCCTTCTACAGCATCTCTGACACAATGACTCTCATCCACGGAGTCCAGACCACATTCACTCAGCCACTCTATCCTGGGTTTTTATTTCGGACTTTTCAGTCCACTGCCAAACTGTGTGTGCTGGAGTAGTTCACATTAGTGTCCTTCCCTCCTTACATCTCTGGTTGTGGAACTGCACCTCCATAACTCCTAACTTCCATATCTGCTCTGAGAGTTTTGAGGGAGTTTTTCCTTGTCTTCTCTGAGGGTTTTCGATTGGCTATTGTGGGCAACAGTGAAGTCAACTTTGTGATATTGCTGGGATAAAGGGCTACACAGAGTAGGGAGTGTACCTGGATCACGGAGCAGGTACTTTGTCCTTCTACAGCATCTCTGACACAATCCTGCACAGTCCAGACCACATTCACTCAGCCACTCTATTTTAGGTTTGGAGTTTGGTGTAATGACTACACTACTGAACTGTGTGAGCTGAAGTAGAGGTCCCCATAACTGTCTATCTTTCATATCTCTTCTGATTTGGTCTTACAATGAGAATTCTTTCTCTTCTCTATGAATGTCAGGGTCAGGGTTAGAGACTGATAGAGATTGACTCATGTTAAAGTATAGAAGACAACTCAAGCCAGATCCTGTGATGATTTTAAGGGTCAGGGTCAAGCACCTGCTTCAGTAGGTTAACGTAATGTGGAAGAACGTTATTTCTGTCTCCACTAGGACAGTTTGACTGCCTTTTTAGGTTCTGGGTTGTCAAAAGTATTTGACACTCAGCTGATTGGAGAGTAGATTGGACATCTCGACATGACAATGCCCCGTGAGACACAGTGTCGCTAGCAAAGTCTCTCCAAAACTATAGTAGTAAGGGATAACAAAGATAACATTCGGCCAAAAGGTGTCTGTTAATCCAGCAGGCAGATACTACATCATATACCCATGCATGTAAATACATGGAGAGTTCAGCCTATTATGCTTGTATTTCTTCAACTGGTGATGTGGTTTCCTACATAAAGAAATTCAATGTAGTTATAGGAAAGTGTTAGTTTTTAGCATTTACTATGAACAGAAAATGTTAGTTATTTACCAAATTGTTATGTTGTATAAATACCACAAGGTTTAAAAGAATAAAAGTTCATGACAAAGCATATCTCTTATTTTCCTTTTAAATATTCGGTAAGAGTCACATGACACATTATATCCAAATATCTCTGTAGTGCATTATCACTGGATATCGCTGCCTACATTTTAAACTGTTTTCATGAGGGTTTAGAACAATTCATTAAACATTGAGATGTGTTTTCGTGTAACAGGAGGTTAACTGACGAGGCCAACACAGGGAGACATGTTCTTTGCAATGGTCCACAAAAGGTTAAATAAATTATAACACTATTAATAGTATTATAACTGAAGTATATTTTCACTTTGAAACTGGCAGGGACTCTACTCCTGCCCTGAACAAAGACATATGCAACATTCAACAACTGAGTGGCTATTAAGTTGCAGTTCACATCAGAAAATAACGTTAATTCAATGCATTTATTCTGAAACTTGATCGAGGTGTTCAAAGGTTTGTCTTGACCTTCAACTATTCCCTTCTTCCTTTATATCAGATAAATGATACACCATCTGTGAAAAAAAAGTTTTTTAGCTTTCACATAGGTAGAATGACGTATGCACTAATATGTTCCACATAGCACACACACACAGCGTGCCCAAAACTACACAACTCCTCCACCTTGTTTTTGGAGAGTCATCATCCATGTTTTAACTCCAACCAGGGCTGGACTGGGACAAAAAAATGGCCCTGGCATTTTTGCTCAGTACGGCCTACCACAATTGGTCGGACTCTGAGCCACTGCATCTGACACAAGAAACAGAGGGGGAGGGGTGGAGCCTGTTAAGAGATGTGATTGGGCCAGCCCAGTTTCAGTATGGTAAATGAACCAATGGGCCACTGTCCCTGCTTTATGGGCCGGTCATTGGCCAATTTTAAGTTTATATTTAAAAAAAAAACGATAATAATATCATATCGCCCCCAAGTGCGTCAGCCCACCGGGCATTTGTCCGGTATGCCAGATTACCAGTCCAGGCCTGGCTCCAACCCCACTTTCTAATCTTACACAGCTAATTATTTGATTGATATAATTATTTGTCTAATTTGGGGCTGGACTAATGAATAAATAAATACCTTAAAAGTGATAGCTCTCTGAGAGTTGGATGGGTAGCCCTGAGCTAGTGCAGCTCTTAGTAATAGTTCTCAGCGAGAGGACCAGAATGATCCACAACAGTAAATAATAATATACGATACAATGTTAAAAAGATGTATCGTGAAGGAGATATGTGTGCAAATATTATGATTCTGTTAGTTCTGGTCCCGAATAAGTGTAACATATACACTGTTTAAACGTCAAATTATAATTCACGTAAGAGTCTGGACATATGACCCTCCTCAGGATGATCCTGATAGCAGTGGGGTTGTTGGGGTCCTCACACAGGATGGACTCCCAGAGGCCAGCAGCCTTGTTGGGCTCAGAGGGATGCAGGATAGGGGTTCTGTCCTGGTAGGTGGCTGGAACTCTGATCCAGCTGTTCCCGTCAGAGACCAGAGACTTGACCATTTGACCACTGGCACCCTTACCATGATGTTTCTGTAATTCACATGATAGGGGTTTCTGAAACCTGGAAAAAGAACGTAGGACCCTCATATGTGTTTTGGATTGATCATTTTATCATATATAAACAGTTGAGTTGTTTTATCCATTCACCTTTTCCATTTTCTGAGAAAATGAAAAGCTATAAAATGTCAAAGGTAATGTTTTGATGTCCTCTGAGCATTCCTTTTTGCATTCAAAATAGATATTATTTGTTCGTAGCTTGCTGTGTGGGTTGGAATGATAAAACTGAATGTCATAAAACTGAATTCTGTCATAATACATGTTGTTTGACAATCTTTTGTGGTACTCAAAAAGCAAAATTCATTTTCCACAGTAGTAGCTGAAATCCTATAAGATATTTATCATTGCAACCTATTTTACTTTGAATTGCAGCTTATGTCAGATCATTTTTCAAACAAGTTTCAGAAGACAAATATATATAGAAAAGGTAATGTAGCTAATACAGTATAATTAACCTATAAAGTTGGGTGCAAAACATGCAATTTCTCTTTTTTTAGTCCAAACCTAAATGTATTACTAGAAGGGGGTATCTGTATACAGTTTCTAAGGACATTATGAAAGGATTATATGCAAATGGTTTTCAAACAGACTTGTTTTCAAACTAATTTTCAGAAATCCACATCAGACAGATCAAAGATGTCTGTCTTTAATGGCAGCAGTGGTTTACAGGACAAGTCGATGTGTTCTTATAGGAAAAGTCGAAGTACAGCTAGTACATCTCGACTGGGATCCAGTAGCATCTGTTACACCCAAAAAAACAATTTCTAGAGCTCTAAGGCCAACAAGCCTCCTGACATCTGGGAGTCCTTCCTGTGTGAGGACCCCAACAACCCCACTTCTATTAAGATGATCCTGAGGAGGGTCAGATGTCCAGACTCCTCTCAGAAGTCTGGATTCTGTCCTCAGTCATCCCAGCATGCCTCAGTGTGCCCAGACCTGTCCCAGAATGCTGTGCAGTATGTGGAGGGCAGAGCCAGTGAGGTGGCAGGTCAGCTTAACAGACTGAAGAAGAGGAAAGAAGGAGAGACCAGCTCAGACTCAACAGATCTTAAGAAGAACATCCCTGTTACAAAGAGAGCATGTCTGACTGTGCACCCTGAATGGGTCCTTAAGATCCGCTCTTTACTCCAAGAGAAGCAGCAACAGAGGCAGGGCTACAGCCACACTTCTTTTCATAATTGCACAACAGACAAATTGAAGATGTCAATGTTGAATGGCAGCAGTGGTTTACAGGAAAAGTATATGTGTTCTGGTGGGAAAAGTCTGGATACAGCTGGTAACTCTGGACTGGGATCCAGCATCAGAAATATCAGCTACGCCGAAACCCCTGATCTCCAGAGCTCTAAGGCCAAGAAGGCTCCTGACCTCTTGGAGTCTGTCCTGTTTGAGGACCCCAACAACCCCAGAGTCCAACTCAGACTTGATGGATCTGAAGATGAGCCCCCCTGTTTCAAAGAGAGCATGTCTGACTGTGCAGCTTAAATGGGTTCTTAAGATCCGCGCCTTATTCAGAGAGAGGCAGTGACAGAGGCAGGGCTCCAGCCACACGTCAGTCAAGGCACCTGGCAGCAGGGGGAGCAAGAGAGCAGCCAACCAGAGTGAAGGAGGAGAGCCCAGCTCAGCCAAACGCTCACGCACATGAACCAACTAATATACAGAGCTGGGAGCTGCACTGCTGCCCATTAAACTTGTTAATCCACAAAAGGAGATACAACATTAACGATCAACACTTAATTACCCAAGCACACACAAACAAACTTTAAAATATATTCTGTCTGTTCTGCTAAATCTGGTGCCTGGTCATTGTTTTAGTGTCCAATGCAAAATTTGTCATCAGGCTGCTCTGAACTAGACTTCCATCTTATCAATTGATGATGTATATTGTCAGTATAAAATATTTTGTCCAAATACATAGGTTTCATTTTTCATAGAACAGTTATGTTTGGAGACAACATCAGCTGAGTTGTCTCAGCTGAAAGAAAGACGGTTCAAATCAACTGCTACTTCAACAGTATACCGTTTATTTAAGAAAGAATAGTATTTTCATGAAAGCCAGTGTCACAAGGAGTAATATTATGAGTTATTTATGCCAGCGGCCCATAGACTCTATAATTCCTCACTGGCAGTGCTGTTGGAGTACCACTTAATTCACCATTCTTCACCGTTCTCTTACTGTAATTATACTGCACTGTTTGCACTGCTCTGTTAGCACTGTTTAGTTGTTTAGTACTATATACTATATATCACACAGTACTTGGTACACCTCTACCCATTTGAGGGCTTCTGTATTTACTTATACACTAAAATTCACCTGTACAGTTTGCTGGTTCATGCCATTCGCCGGTTTTCACTGTTAGCAGTATTATTTGTGTCACCAGTGGCTCTCATTTGTTAACCTGTCTCAATTAACCTCAGTCAATTGTTTGGTCAATTGTTTTGTAAAAATGTGTACTACCCATGTGTGTCACCTGCGTAAAATTGTTTTGTGAATATCCCTCTGTGATTTAAACCAGTGTTTCACCCCATGCACAGTCCTGTTTGTTTTTGTTGGCTAATGGGCATTTTTTTCTTTATCCTAGTATTTCCATATTGCATATTTTCAGTTTTCCTTTTTACTTCTTATACTTATTTCCTTTATTATCATGTCTGCTGCAGAGCTATAATTGACCTTGGGGATCAATAAAGTACATAAATGGACTTCTATTGAACTCGATCCTTGTTTGGCTTTGAGAGCTGCAGGTCAGGGCTTCTTGTGCCTCTGAGGACTGTACGTTAGGCTTATTAGGCCTATGTGTGTCCAAGCCTGTCCCAAGTCATGTCAACATTGGCTACTTCAAGAACCCCTTGACAGCAACCTTGACCTTGATCTGAAACAGACCTGAGGCCAGTAGTAAAGTCAGACAAGGTGTCTGACAGCAGGGGGTGCAAAACAACAGCCAGAGAAAGGGGTCAAAAAGCAGACAGTTTACCCCCTAGCGTCATTCTGAAGTCCACTGTATTCATTGATGATCTATCATAGCTTTTAGTTGCTCTGTATGTTCATGTGTAACATTTGGATAGCCTACTCTTTATCCACTTACCAAAGGACAACATTAACTTTTAGCCCAACAAGCTACCCAATTATTTCCCATGT